>NC_087404.1:4638694-4691194 GCF_031307605.1 Tribolium castaneum
AGCAAGAAACCAAAAAACTGTTACCTTAATTAAGCGTTTGCATATAAGCAAATTTAGTACTATTAGTATTATTATTAATGTTATTGTTATTAATATGACGACTAAAGACGACTCTGAAACATTTAGTGACTTTTATGTCTTCTCCTTTTTCCTCTACTAAAGTGTTAGACACAATTAATTTAGTTTAATTTCAGTTTTTCAAACATTTTATTTTAAAGCAAATTTATGTTAAATATTAAAAACTATAAAATGGCTTAGATTGCCTAAAAACACAGATCAAACATGATCTTTTGCATAGAAATGAGAAAACGCTCATGTAACACAAAATAAGCATCATTTTTGCTTAGAAAAACTAAGCTTTAATTTAAAAAGAAATTCATTATTATAAGTATTATTATCATTATTATTATTATTATTATTATTAATATTATTATTATTATTATTATTTCTTTTATTACTATTATTATTATTATTATTATTGTTAACTTTTGTATAGTAAATGTTTTTATACCAGTTTTAAAATGAGTTTTTAATTTTAGACAATTTCTTGCCTAAAAACACAGATCACAGATGATCTCTTGCATAGAAATGAGAAAACGCTCATATAACACACAAAATAAGCTTCATTTTTGCTTAGAAAACTAAGCTTACTTTTATTACAATTATTATTATTTTTATTATTATTATTATTATTATTATTACTATTATTATTATTATTATTATTATTATTAACTTTTGTATAGTAAATGTTTTTATACCAGTTTTAAAATGAGTTATTAATTTTATTCAATTTCTTGCCTAAAAACACATCACAGATGATCTCTTGCATAGAAATGAAAAACGCTCATATAACACACAAAATAAGCTTCATTTTTGCTTAGAAAACTAAGCTTACTTATCTTTCTATTATTATTTTTATTATTATTATTGATATTATTATTATTATTATTATTATTATTACTATTATTATTGTTATTTATTATTATTATTAAAAACTTATATTAAACAGACAGAAAACGTCGTATTCTGACACAAAAAAACGAATTACGTTATAGACTTGACGAGAACGGCGTATCTCGGACTCTTATAGGACTCTTATAGGGTCAAAAAGTATCAGTTTGGATTAAAGCAAATTATTTTTGTTGACTCTCAGTCTGAATTGTTCATCAGTTCAAACAAAAACGGCTTATTTTAGACGATCTTTTGCTTTGAACAAGAAAACTTACATCGAACAGACTAAAAACGTATTAATCTGGCATAAAAGAGCAATTTATGTATCACTTTGCATAAAGGCAGCTAATCCTATTCGTTTCATTGCTTAAAATAGACAAAATTGTTAATAAATCTAACAAAAACGCTGTATTCTAGCACAAAATACTAATTACATTATAGTTCCGACGAGAATAGCTTATTTGGAATGATTCTATGCTAATTTACGTTATAGTTTTGACCAGCTCTGTTTATTTCAAACGAAATTATAATTCGAAACTAATGAACTTTTATGGGGCAGATGCAAAACCATATATTACCATATAAAGCGTTGTTTTAAAGCAAAGTATTACCTTTTGTAACAAGAAATTTCACGTCAAAGAGACTGAAGACTTCGTATCCATACATAAATATCGAATTACGTATCAGTTTAGGCAAATACAGCTTATTTTAAACGATTCCTTGCTATAAACTATAGCTATAGAAAAATTTTGTCAAGCATATTGAAAACGTCTTATTCTCGAAAATAAGAGCAAAGTATGTATCAGTTTTAACAAAAGCGGATTATTCTGTTTGATTCTATGCTTAGAGTAGAGTAAACTACTATAAAACGTAATGAAAACTCTATATTCAAGCTCAAAAGAACAAATTATGTTATAGTTTTGACAAAAAAAATATTTAGGACGATTACATACTTCGAAGTTATATATATATATATATATATATATATATATATATATATATATATATATATATATCAGGTGTTCATTATTAAAAAAACTCGCAGCATGCTCTGACATTTTTACGGATTTCGTAGATCAATTTGTATCATTGTATTGTTGGTTGCCTACTAAACCAGAATTCATAGCCAAAGATTGTTAAATAGTGTTCAGAGACGATGTGTTATGTGTGGTGAACAACAAGGAAGACATTTCCAACAGTTTTTATAAATAATAAATAAATATTTTTATGAAAATCTGTTATCTTTTTAATTGTCAAAAAGTAAGGTTATGAGAGAACGAATTAATCACAGACATGCAAAACAATTGTTTCTTAATTTCAAAGCACTCTAGAGTTTTTTTTTAAATGAACGCTTGTTATATATATATATATATATATATATATATATATATATATATATATATATATATATATATATATAAGTTTACTCGTTTCGCTCCATTAATCATTCGAAATAAATTATTTTGACACAACAACGAAAATAATTTTTTTTTAAACTGTAACATGTCGTTTTTATAAAACGAACTAAGACGTTTGGCATCTGTTTAGTGAAAGTTTTCTCGTTTGGGGGCATAAAATCGTTTGAAATTAACAGTTCTGGTCAAAACTATAACGTAAATTATTTCTTCGCATCACTTTAAAGATTTGCGTTAGTCTTGACGAGAACTGTTAATTTCAAACGATTCTATGCTTTGAAACCAGTATACTTTCACTGAACAAAGGCAAAACGTCTGATTTCGCCTTTAAAAAACGATTTATGTCACAGTTTGAATTAAAACCAATGATTTTCGTTTATTCATTGTTACAAACAAGAAACCTTACATCAAAGAAACTAAAAACCTCTTATTCAGGCCCAGAAAATCAAATTACGTTTCAGTCTGGACACAAATTGCTTATTTTAGCCGATTCTTTCTTTTGAACACGAAAACTTACATTAAAAAGATTAAAAACGTCTTATTCTGGCTCAAAACTGGAAATTATGTATTACTTTGGATAAAAGCAGTTTATCCTGATTACTCCTTTGCTTAGAATAGAGCAAACTTGTATAAAACTTAATGAAAACTTTAAATTTCGTCTCAAAGAAATAATTTACGTTATAGTTTTGACCAGAACTGTTAATTTCAAACGATTTTATGCCCTCAAACGAGAAAACTTTCACTAAACAGATGCCAAACGTCTTAGTTCGTTTTATAATAACGACATGTTACAGTTAAAACAAATAATTATTTTCGTTGTTGTGTCAAAATAATTTATTTCGAATGATTCAATGGAGCGAAACGAGTAAACTTTTATAGGACAGATGCAAAATAACATATTACCACATAAATCGTTATTTTAAAGCAAAGTATGAGCTTTTGCACTTGTTCAATTAAAGTTTGCTTACTTCGAAGTATGTAGTCGTCCGAAATAATTTTTTTTTGTCAAAACTATAACGTAATTTGTTCTTTTGAGCTTGAATATATAGTTTTCATTACGTTTTATAGTAGTTTACTCTACTCTAGGCATAGAATCAAACAGAGTAATCCGCTTTTGTTAAAACTGATACATAATTTGCTCTTAGTTTCGAGAATAAGACATTTTCAATGTTTGATAAAATTTTTCTTGTTTATAGCAAGGAATCGTTTAAAATAAGCTGTATTTGCGTAAACTGATACGTAATTCGATATTTGTGCATGGATACGATGTTTTCAGTTTCTTTGACGTGAAATTTCTTGTTGCAAAAAGTAATAATTTGCTTTAAAACAACGCTTTATATGGTAATATGTGGTTTTGCATCTGCCCCATAAAAGTTCATTAGTTTCGAATCATAAAATCGTTTGAAATAAACAGTGCTAGTCAAAACTATAACGTAAATTATTTCTTTGAGACGAAATTTAAAGTTTTCATTAAGTTTTATACAAGTTTACTCTATTCTAAGTAAAGGAGTAATCAGGATAAATTGCTTTTATCTACAGTAATATATAATTTGCAGTTTTCAGCCGGAATAAGACGTTTTTAATCTTTTTAATGTAAGTTTTTGTATTCAAAACAAAGGATCGTCTAAAGTAAGCAGTTTTTGTCCAGACTGAAACGTAATTCGAATTTCTGTGCCTGAATAAGGGGTTTTCAGTTACTTCGATGTAAGGTTTCATGTTTGTAACAATGAATTAACGAAAATAATTGGTTTTTATCCAAACTGTGGCATGAATCGTTTTTAAAAGGCGAAATAAGATGTTTTTCCTCTGCACAGTGAAAGTTTACTCGTTTCAAAGCATAGAACCGTTTGAAATTAACAGCTCTCGTCAAGACTATAACGCAAATCTTTTGTTTTTTTTTTGTGCTAAAATAAGACGTTTTTAGTCAGTTTGATATAAGTTTTCTTGTTCAAAGCAAAATATTGTCGAAAATCAACCTTTTTTGTCTAAACTGATACAAAATTCGGTGGTTTGTGTCCGAATACAAAGTTTTCAGATTCTTTAATGTTAGGTTTGCTGCTTCTAACAAAGAATCAACGAAAATATTTTGTTTTAATACAAACTGCAATATAAAATGTTTTTATAGGACAAAACATAATGTTTGGCATCTGTTTAATAAAAATCTACTCGTTTGGAAGCATAGAATCATTCCAAATAAGCTATTCTCGTCGAAACTATAATGTAATTAGTATTTTGTGCTAGAATACAGCGTTTTTGTTAGATTTATTAACAATTTTGTCTATTTTAAGCAATGAAACGAATAGGATTAGCTGCCTTTATCCAAAGTGATACCTAAATTGCTCTTTTATGCCAGATTAATACGTTTTTAGTCTGTTCGATGTAAGTTTTCTTGTTCAAAGCAAAAGATCGTCTTAAATAAGCCGTTTTTGTTTGAACTGATAAATAATTCAGACTGAGACTCAACAAAAATTTGTTTTAATCCAAACTGATACTTTTTGACCCTATAAGAGTCCTATAAGAGTCCGAGACACGCCGTTCTCGTCAAGTCTATAACGTAATTCGTTTTTTTGTGTTAGAATACGACGTTTTCTGTCTGTTTAATATAAGTTTTTAATAATAATAATAATAATAATAACAATAATAATAAAAATAATAATAATAGTAATAATAATAATAATAATAATAATAATGAAAATAATAATAGTAATAAAAGTAAGCTTAGTTTTCTAAGCAAAAATGAAGTTTATTTTGTGTGTTATATGAGCGTTTTCTCATTTCTATGCAAGAAATCATCTGTGATCTGTGTTTTTAGGCAAGAAATTGTCTAAAATTAATAACTTATTTTAAAACTGGTATAAAAACATTTACTATACAAAAGTTAATAATAATAATAATAATAATAATAATAATAATAATAATAATAATAATAATAATAATAATAATAATAATAATAATAATAATAAAAATAGTAATAAAAGTAAGCTTAGTTTTCTAAGCAAAAATGAAGCTTATTTTGTGTGTTATATGAGCGTTTTCTCATTTCTATGCAAGAGATCATCTGTGATCTGTGTTTTTAGGCAAGAAATTGAATAAAATTAATCTCATTTTAAAACTGGTATAAAAACATTTACTATACAAAAGTTAATAATAATAATAATAATAATAATGATAATAATAATAATAATAATAATAATATTAATAATAATAATAATAATAATGATAATAATACTTATAATAATGAATTTCTTTCTAAATTAAAGCTTAGTTTTTCTAAGCAAAAATGATGCTTATTTTGTGTTATCTGAGCGTTTTCTCATTTCTATGCAAGAGATCATCTGTGATCTGTGTTTTTAGGCGAGAAATTGTCTAAAATTAATAACTCATTTTAAAACTGGTATAAAAACATTTACTATACAAAAGTTAATAATAATAACAATAATAATAATAATAATAATAATAATAATAATATTAATAATAGTAATAATAATAATAATAATAATAATAAAAATAGTAATAAAAGTAAGCTTAGTTTTCTAAGCAAAAATGAAGCTTATTTTGTGTGTTATATGAGCGTTTTCTCATTTCTATGCAAGAGATCATCTGTGATCTGTGTTTTTAGGCAAGAAATTGAATAAAATTAATAACTCATTTTAAAACAGGTATAAAAACATTTACTATACAAAAGTTAATAATAATAACAATAATAATAATGATAATAAAAATAATAATAATAATAATAATAATAATAATAATAATAATAATAATAATAATAATAATAATAATAATAATAATAATATTAATAATAATGATAATAATACTTATAATGAATTTCTTTCTAAATTAAAGCTTAGTTTTTCTAAGCAAAAATGATGCTTATTTTGTGTTATCTGAGCGTTTTCTCATTTCTATGCAAGAGATCATCTGTGATCTGTGTTTTTAGGCGAGAAATTGTCTAAAATTAATAACTCATTTTAAAACTGGTATAAAAACATTTACTATACAAAAGTTAATAATAATAATAATAATAATAATAATAATAATAATAATAATAATAATAATAGTAATAGTAACATAAGTAATAATAATAATAATACTTTTAATAAGGAAAAATGGAGCTTATTTTGTGTGTTACATGAGCGTTTTCTCATTTCTATGCAAAAGATCATGTGTGATCTGTGTTTTTAGGCAATCTAAGCCATTTTATAGTTTTTAATATTTAACAAAAATTTGCTTTGAAATAAAATGTTTGAAAAACTGAAATTAAACTAAATTAATTGTGTCTAACACTTTAGTAGAGAAAAAAGGAGGAGACATAAAAGTCATTAAAGTCTTAGAGTTGTTTTTAGTCGTCATATTAATAACAATAACATTTATAATAACAATACTAGTAGTACTAATTTGTTTATATGCAAGCGCTTAATTAAGCTAACAGTTTTTTTTGTTTTTTGCTTAAATCTTGAAGACAGTTACTCCTATCAATTTTTACTTTTTCACCAAAATTAAAGGTGATAAAATTTTCTACAAAATAGTTATTTGCATTTTTCATGTAGAACTAACCATAAGCGAGATATAAGTTTGAAAATAATTAATAATTAAAAAAAAGTGTTTTAACAGAAAATGTCTTGTGATTTAAAATACACTTAATTTATTGGGTCCAATACTTTATTAGAAGAAAAAGGAGGTGACATAAAAGTCACTGAAGTCTTCAGAGTAGTTTTTAAATGCTGCATTTTTGTCTTCGTCTCAAACATTGAAAACTGAATATTCATTTTTGTTCAGTAACCGTTACAGTTTTCTTATTGGTTTTTTGCTTATATCTCGAAAACAGTTACTCCTATCAAATTTTATCTTTTTTTCAAAATTGAAGCTGATAAAATTTCCAACAAAATAGTTAATTACATTTTTCTTGTAGGACCAAGCATAAACGAGTTTAGAGTTGGATATAAATAATATTTAACAAAAATTTGCTTTAAAATAAAATGCTTGAAAAACCGGAATTAAACTAAATTAAGACTAACACTTTAGTAGAGGAAAAAGAAGAAGAAATAAAAGTCACTAAATGTTTCAGAGTCGTTTTCAGTCGTCATATTAATAACAATAACATTAATAATAATAATACTAATAGTACTAAATTTGCTTATATGCAAACCCTTAAAAGTCACCAAAGTCTTGAGAGTCGTTTTTAGTCGTCATAATAATAACAATAACATTAATAATAATAATACTAATATTACTAAATTTGCTTATATACAAGTGCTTAATTAAGGTAACAGTTTTTTGGTTTCTTGCTTATATCTCGAAAACAGTTACTCCTATCAATTTTTAAATTTTTACTAAAATTAAAGCTGATAAAATTTCCTACAAAATAGTGATTTGCATTTTTCATGTAGGACTAACCATAAGCGAGATATAAATTTGAAAATAATTAATATTTAAAAAAAAAGTGCTTTAACAGAAAATGTCTTGTGATTTAAAATACACTTAATTTAATGGGTCCAATACTTTATTAGAAAAAAAAGGAGGAGGCATAAAAGTCACTGAAGTCTTCAGAGGCGATTTTAAATGCTGCATTTTCGTCTTTGTCTCAAACATTGAAAACTGAATAGCTTTGATTTTAGTAAAAAGATAAAAATTGACAGAAGTAACTGTTTTCGAGATATAAGCAAGAAACCAAAAAATTGTTACCTTAATAAAACGCTTGCATATAAGCAAATTTAGTACTATTAGTATTATTATTATTAATGTTATTGTTATTAATATGACGACCAAAAACGACTCTGAAGACTTTGGTGACTTTTATGTCTTCTCCTTTTTCCTCTACTAAAGTGTTAGACTCAATTTAGTTTAATTTCGGTTTTTCAAACATTTTATTTTAAAGCAAATTTTTGTTAAAGATTATTTATATCCAACTCTATAACTCGCTTATGGTTAGTCTTACAAAAGAAATGCAAATAACTATTTTGTAGGAAATTTTATCAGCTTTAATTTTAGTAAAAAGATAAAAATTGATAGGAGTAACTGTTTTCGAGATATAAGCAAAAAACCAATAAGAAAACTGTAACTGTTACTGAACAAAAATGTAATTCAGTTTTCAATGTTTGAGACGAAGACAAAAATGCAGCATTTAAAATCGACTCTGAAGACTTCAGTGACTTTTATGTCACCTCCTTTTTCTTCTAATAAAGTATTGGACCCAATAAATTAAGTGTATTTTAAATCACAAGACATTTTCTGTTAAAGCACTTTTTTTTAAATATTAATTATTTTCAATCATATATCTCGCTTATGGTTAGTCTTACATGAAAAATGCAAATAACTATTTTGTAGGAAATTTTATCAGCTTTAATTTTAGTAAAAAGATAAAAATTGATAGGAGTAACTGTTTTCGAGATATAAGCAAGAAACCAAAAAACTGTTACGTTAATAAAGGGCTTGCATATAAGCAAATTTAGTACTATTAGTATTATTATTATTAATGTTATTGTTATTAATATGACGACTAAAAACGACTCTGAAGACTTTGGTGACTTTGATGTCTTCTCCTTTTTCTTCTACTAAAGTGCTAGACTCAATTAATTTAGTTTAATTTCGGTTTTTCAAACATTTTATTTTAAAGCAAATTTTTGTTAAAGATTATTTATATCCAACTCTATAACTCGCTTATGGTTGGTCTTACAAAAGAAATGCAAATAATTATTTTGTAGGAAATTTTATCAGCTTTAATTTTGAAAGAAAAATAAAAATTGACAGAAGTAACTGTTTTCGAGATATAAGCAAAAAACCAAAGTGAAAACTGTTACAGTTACTGAACACAAATGTAATTCAGTTTTCAATGTTTGAGACGAAGACGAAAATGCAGCATTTAAAAACGACTCTGAAGACTTCAGTGATTTTTATGTCACCTCCTTTTTCTTCTAATAAAGTATTGGACCCAATAAATTATGTGTATTTTAAATCACAAGACATTTTCTGTTAAAGCACTTTTTTTAAATATTAATTATTTTCAAACTTATATTTCGCTTATGGTTAGTCCTACATGAAAAATGCAAATGACTATTTTGTAGGAAATTTTATCAGCTTTAATTTTAGTAAAAAGATAAAAATTGATAGGAGTAACTGTTTTCGAGATATAAGCAAGAAACCAAAAAATTGTTACCTTAATAAAGCGCTTGCATATAAGCAAATTTAGTACTATTAGTATTATTATTATTAATGTTATTGTTATTAATATGATGACCAAAAACGACTCTGAAGACTTTGGTGACTTTTATGTCTTCTCCTTTTTCCTCTACTAAAATGTTAGACTCAATTAATTTAGTTTAATTTTGGTTTTTCAAACATTTTATTTTAAAGCAAATTTTTGTTAAAGATTATTTATATCCAATTCTATAACTCGCTTATGGTTAGTCTTACAAAAGAAATGCAAATAACTATTTTGTAGGAAATTTTATCAGCTTTAATTTTAGTAAAAAGATAAAAATTGATAGGAGTAACTGTTTTCGAGATATAAGCAAGAAACCAAAACACTGTTACCTTAATTAAGCGTTTGCATATCAGCAAATTTAGTACTATTAGTATTATTATTATTAATGTTATTGTTATTAATATGACGACTAAAGACGACTCTGAAACCTTTAGTGACTTTTATGTCTTTTTCTTTTTCCTCTACTAAAGTGTTAGACACAATTAAATTAGTTTAATTTCAGTTTTTCAAACATTTTATTTTAAAGCAAATTTTTGTTAAATATTATTTATATCCAACTCTATAACTCGCTTATGGTTGATCTTACAAAAGAAATGCAAATAACTATTTGGTAGGAAATTTTATCAGCTTTAATTTTAGTAAAAAGATAAAAATTGATAGGAGTAACTGTTTTCGAGATATAAGCAAGAAACAAAAACACTGTTACCTTAATTAAGCGTTGGCATATAAGCAAATTTAGTACTATTAGTATTATTATTATTAATGTTATTGTTATTAATATGACGATTAAAGACGACTCTGAAACCTTTAGTGACTTTTATGTCTTCTTCTTTTTCCTCTATTAAAGTGTTAGACACAATTAATTTAGTTTATTTTCAGTATTTTAAACATTTTATTTTAAAGCAAATTTTTGTTAAATATTATTTAAATCCATCTCTATAACTCGCTTATGCTTGGTCCTACAAGAAAAATGCAAATAACTATTTTGTAGGAAATTTTATCAGCTTTAATTTTAGTAAAAAGATAAAAATTGATAGGAGTAACTGTTTTCGAGATATAAGCAAGAAACCAAAAAACTGTTACCTTAATAAAGCGCTTGCATATAAGCAAATTTAGTACTATTAGTATTATTTTTATTAATGTTATTGTTATTAATATGACGACTAAAAACGACTCTGAAGACTTTGGTGACTTTTATGTCTTCTCCTTTTTCCTATACTAAAGTGTTAGACTCAATTAATTTAGTTTAATTCCGGTTTTTCAAACATTTTATTTTAAAGCAAATTTTTGTTAAAGATTTTTATATCCAACTAACTCTATAACTCGCTTATGGTTAGTCCTACATGAAAAATGCAAATAACTATTTTGTAGGAAATTTTATCAGCTTTAGTTTTAGTAAAAAGATAAAAATTGATAGGAGTAACTGTTTTCGAGATATAAGCAAGAAACCAAAAAACTGTTACCTTAATTAAGCGCTTGCATAGAAGCAAATTTAGTACTAAAAACAACTCTGAAGACTTTGTGACTTTTGTGTCTTCTCCTTTTTCCTCTACTAAAGTGTTAGACCCAATTAATTTAAGTTTAATATCGGTTTTTCAAACATTTTATTTTAAAACAAATTTTTGTTAAAGATTATTTATATCCAACTCTATAACTCGCTTATGGTTGGTTCTACAAAAATCTAAACTAAATTAATTGGGTCTAACACTTTAGTAGAGGAAAAAGGAGGAGACGTAAAAGTTACCAAAGTCTTCAAAGTCGTTTTTAGTCGTCATATTAATAACAATAACATTAATTATAATAATACCAATAGTACTAAATTTGCTTATATGCAAACGCTTAATTAAGGTAACAGTTTTTTGGTTTCTTGCTTATATCTCGAAAACAGTTACTCCTATCAATTTTTATCTTTTTTTCAAAATTAAAGCTGATAAAATTTCCTACAAAATAGTTACTTGCATTTTTTTGTAGGACCAACCATAAGCGAGTTATAGAGTTGGATATAAATAATCTTTAACAAAAATTTGCTTTAAAATAAAATGTTTGAAAAACCGATATTAAACTAAATTAATTGGGTCTAACACTTTAGTAGAGGAAAAAGGAGAAGACATAAAAGTCACCAAAATCTTCAGAGTTGTTTTTAGTACTAAACTTGCTTATATGCAAGCGCTAAATTAAGGTAACAATTTTTTGGTTTCTTGCTTATATCTCGAAAACAGTTACTCCTATCAATTTTTATCTTTTTACTAAAATTAAAGCTGATAAAATTTCCTACAAAATAGTAATTTGCATTTTTCATGTGTGACTAACCATAAGCGAGATATAAGTTTTTTGCTTATATCTTGAAAACTGTTACTCCTATCAATTTTTATCTTTCTTTCAAGATTAAAGCTGATAAAATTTCCTTACAAAATAGTTATTTGCATTTTTCTTGAAAGACCAACCATAAGCGAGTTATAGAGTTTGATATAAATAATCTTTAACAAAAATTTGCTTTAAAATAAAATGTTTGAAAAACCGAAATTAAACTAAATTAATTAAGACTAACACTTTAGTGGAGAAAAAAGGAGAAGACATAAAAGTCACAAAAGTCTTGAGAGTCGTTTTTAGTCGTCATTTTAATAACAATAACATTAATAATAATAATAATACTAATAGTACTAAATTTGCTTATATGCAAGCGCTTAATTAAGGTAACAGTTTTTTGGTTTCTTGCTTATATCTCGAAAACAGTTACTCCTATCAATTTTTATCTTTTTACTAAAATTAAAGCTGATAAAATTTCCTACAAAATAGTTATTTGCATTTTTTATGTAGAACTAACCATAAGCGAGATATAAGTTTAAAAATAATTAATATTTAAAGAAAAAGTGCTTTAACAGAAAATGTCTAGTGATTTAAAATACACTTAATTTAATGGGTCCAATACTTTATTAGAAGAAAAAGGAGGTGACATAAAAGTCACCAAAGTCTTCAGAGTTGTTTTTAGTACTAAATTTGCTTATATGTAAGCCCTTAATTAAGGTAACAGTTTTTTGGTTTCTTGCTTATATCTCGAAAACAGTTACTCCTATCAATTTTTATCTTTTCACTTAAATTAAAGCTGATAAAATTTCCTACAAAATAGTTATTTGCATTTTTCATGTAGGACTAACCCATAAGCGAGATATAAGTTTGTAAATAATTAATATTTAAAAAAAAAGTGCTCTAACAGAAAATGTCTTGTGATTTAAAATACACTTAATTTAATGGGTCCAATACTTTATTAGAAGAAAAAGGAGGTGACATAAAAGTCACTGAAGTCTTCAGAGTCGATTTTAAATGCTGCATTTTCGTCTTTGTCTCAAACATTGAAAACTGAATTATATTTTTGTTCAGTAACAGTTACAGTTTTCTTATTGGTTTATTGCTTATATCTCGAAAACAGTTACTCCTATCAATTTTTATCTTGCTTTCAAAATTAAAGCTGATAAAATTTTCTACAAATAGTTATTTGCATTTTTTTTGTAGGACCAACCATAAGCGAGTTATTGAGTTGGATATAAAAATCTTTAACAAAAATTTGCTTTAAAATAAAATGTTTGAAAAACCGAAATTAAACTAAATTAATTAAGTCTAACACTTTAGTAGAGGAAAAAGGAGAAGACATAAAAGTCACCAAAGTCTTGAGAGTCGTTTTTAGTCGTCATATTAATAACAATAACATTAATAATAATAATACTAATATTACGAAATTTGCTTATATGCAAGCGCTTAATTAAGGTAACAGTTTCTTGCTTATATCTCGAAAAAAGTTACTCCTATCAATTTTTATCTTTTTACTAAAATTAAAGCTTATAAAATTTCCTACAAAATAGTTATTTGCATTTTTTATGTAGGACTAACCATAAGCGAGTTATAGAGTTGGATATAAATAATCTTTAACAAAAATTTGCTTTAAAATAAAATGTTTGAAAAACCGAAATTCAATTAATTAATTGTGTCTAACACTTTAGTAGAGGAAAAAGGAGAGGACATAAAAGTCACCAATGTCTTCAGAGTCATTTTTAGTCGTCATATTAGCAACAATAACATTAATAATAATACTAATAGTACTAAATTTGCTTATATGCAAGCGCATAATTAAAGTAACAGTTTTTTGGTTTCTTGCTTATAACTCGAAAACAGTTACTCATATCAATTTTCATCTTTTACTAAAATTAAAACTGATAAAATTTAATACAAAAGAGTTATTTGCATTTTTCATGTGTGACTAACCATAAGCGAGATGTAAGTTTTAAAATAAGTAATATTTAAAAATAAGTGCTTTAACAGAAAATGTCTTGTGATTTAAAATACACTTAATTTATTGGGTCCAATACTTTATTAGAAGAAAAAGGTGACATAAAAGTCACTGAAGTCTTCAGAGTCGTTTTTAAATGCTGCACTTTCGTCTTCGTCTCAAATATTGAAAACTGAATTACATTTTTGTTCAGTAACAGTTACAGTTTTCTTATTGGTTTTTTGCTTATATCTCGAAAACAGTTACTCCTATCAATTTTTACCTTTCTTTCAAAATTAAAGCTGATAAAATTTCCTACAAAATAGTTAATTGCATTTTTTTTGTAAGACCAACCATAAGCGAGTTATAGAGTTGGATATAAATAATCTTTAACAAAAATTTGCTTTAAAATAAAATGTTTGAAAAACCGAAATTCAATTAATTAATTGTGTCTAACACTTTAGTAGAGAAAAAAGGAGGAGACATAAAAGTCACTAAAGTCATCAGAATCGTCTTTAGTCGTCATGTTAATAACAATAACATTAATAATAACAATACTATTAGTACTAAATTTGCTTATATGCAAGCGCTTAATTAAGGTAACAGTTTTTTTGTTGTTTGCTTATATCTCGAAAACAGTTACTCTTATCAATTTTTATCTTTCTTTCAAAATTAAAGCTGATAAAATTTTCTACAAAATAGTTATTCACATTTTTTTTGTAGGACCAACCATAAGCGAGTTATAGAGTTGGATATAAAAATCTTTAACAAAAATTTGCTTTAAAATAAAATGTTTGAAAAACCGAAATTAAACTAAATTAATTGTGCCTAACACTTTAGTAGAAGAAAAAGGAGAAGACATAAAAGTCACCAAAGTCTTCAGAGTTGTTTTTAGTACTAAATTTGCTTATATGCAAGCCCTTAATTAAGGTAACAGTTTTTTGGTTTCTTGCTTATATCTCGAAAACAGTAACTCCTATCAATTTTTATCTTTTCACTAAAATTAATGCTGATAAAATTTCCTACAAAATAGTTATTTGCATTTTTCATGTAGGACTAACCATAAGCGAGATATAAGTTTGAAAATAATTAATATTTAAAATAAAATGTGCTTTAACAGAAAATGTCTTGTGTCTTGTGTCTTGTGAAAATGACGACTAAAGACAACTCTAAGACTTTAGTGACTTTTATGTCTTCTCCTTTTTCCTCTAACTAAAGTGTTAGACACAATTAATTTAGTTTAATTTCAGTTTTTCAAACATTTTATTTTAAAGCAAATTTTTGTTAAATATTAAAAACTATAAAATGGCTTAGATTGCCTAAAAACACAGATCACACATGATCTTTTGCATAGAAATGAGAAAACGCTCATGTAACACATAAAATAAGCTCCATTTTTCCTTATTAAAAGTATTATTATTATTATTACTTTTGTTACTATTACTATTATTATTATTATTATTATTATTATTATTATTATTATTATTATTGTTATTATTATTATTATTTTTATTATTATTATTATTATTATTATTATTATTATTATTATTATTATTATTATTATTATTATTATTATTATTATAATTATTATTATTATTATTATTATTATTATTATTGTTATTATTATTATTATTATTAACTTTTGTACAGTAAATGTTTTTATACCAGTTTTAAAATGAGTTATTAATTTTATTCAATTTCCTGCTTAAAAACACAGATCACAGATGATCTCTTGCATAGAAATGAGAAACCGCTCATATAACACACAAAATAAGCTTCATTTTTGCTTAGAAAACTAAGCTTACTTTTATTACTATTATTATTATTTTTATTATTATTACTATTATTCTTTTGTATAGTAAATGTTTTTATACCAGTTTTAAAATGAGTTATTAATTTTATGTAATTTCTTGCCTAAAAACAGATCACAGATGATCTCTTGCATAGAAATGAGAAAACGCTCATATAACACACAAAATAAGCTTCATTTTTGCTTAGAAAACTAAGCTTACTTTTATTTCTATTATTATTTTTATTATTATTATTATTATTATTACTATTATTATTATTATTATTATTATTATTATTATTATTATTATTATTATTGTTATTATTATTATTCTTATTAAAAACTTATATTAAACAGACAGAAAACGTCGTATTCTGACACAAGAAAACGAATTACGTTATAGACTTGACGAGAACGGCGTATCTCGGACTCTTATAGGGTCAAAAAGTATCAGTTTGGATTAAAACAAATTATTTTTGTTGACTCTCAGTCTGAATTGTTCATCAGTTCAAACGAAAACGGCTTATTTTAGACGATCTTTTGCTTTGAACAAGAAAACTTACATCGAACAGACTAAAAACGTATTAATCTGGTATAAAAGAGCAATTTATGTATCACTTTGGATAAAGGCAGCTAATCCTATTCGTTTCATTGCTTAAAATAGACAAAATTGTTAATAAATCTAACAAAAACGCTGTATTCTAGCACAAAATACTAATTACATTATAGTTTCGACGAGAATAGCTTATTTGGGATGATTCTATGCTTCCAAACGAGTAAATTTTTATTAAACAGATGCCAAACATCATGTTTTGTCCTATAAAGACATTTTATATTGCAGTTTGTATTAAAACAAAATATTTTCGTTGATTCTTTGTTAGAAGCAGCAAACCTAACATTAAAGAATCTGAAAACTTTGTATTCGGACACAAACCACCGAATTTTGTATCAGTTTAGACAAAAACTGTTGATTTTCGACAATATTTTGCTTTGAACAAGAAAACTTATATCAAACTGACTAAAAACGTCTTATTTTAGCACAAAACAAAAGATTTGCGTTATAGTCTTAAAGCTGATTCATGCCACAGTTTGGATAAAAACCAATTATTTTTGTTAATTCATTGTTACAAACAAGAAACCTTACATCAAAGAAACTGAAAACCCCTTATTTAGGCACAGAAATTCGAATTACGTTTCAGTCTGGACAAAAACTGCTTATTTTAGACGATCCTTTGTTTTGAACACGAAAACTTTCATTAAAAAGATTAAAAACGTCTTATTCTGGCTGAAAACTGCAAATTATATATTACTCTAGATAAAAGCAATTTATTCTGATTACTCCTTTACTTAGAATAGAGTAAACTTGTATAAAACTTAATGAAAACTTAAAACTTCGTCTCAAAGAAATAATTTACGTTATAGTTTTGACCAGCACTGTTTATTTCAAACGATTTTATGATTCGAAACTAATGAACTTTTATGGGGCAGATGCAAAACCACATATTACCATATAAAGCGTTGTTTTAAAGCAAAGTATTACCTCTTGCAACAAGAAATTTCACGTCAAAGAAACTGAAAACTTTGTATCCATACATTAATATCGAATTACGTATCAGTTTAGGCAAATAGAGCTTATTTTAAACGATTCCTTGCTATAAACAAGAAAAATTTTATAAAGCATATTGAAATCGTCTTATTCTCGAAAATAAGAGCAAATTATGTTTCAGTTTTAACAAAAGCGGATTACTCTGTTTGATTCTATGCTTAGAGTAGAGTAAACTACTATAAAACGTAATGAAAACCCTATATTCAAGCTCAAAAGAACAAATTACGTTATAGTTTTGACAAAAAAAAAATATTTCGGACGATTACATACTTTGAAGTAAGCAAACTTTAATTGAACAAGTGCAAAAGCTAATACTTTGCTTTAAAATAACGCTTTATATGGTAATATGTGGTTTTGCATCTGCCCCATAAAAGTTCATTAGTTTCGAATCATAAAATCGTTTGAAATAAACAGTGCTGGTCAAAACTATAACGTAAATTATTTCTTTGAGACGAAGTTTAAAGTTTTCATTAAGTTTTATACAAGTTTACTCTATTCTAAGTAAAGGAGTAATCAGGATAAATTGCTTTTATCTAGAGTAATGAATAATTTGCAGTTTTCAGCCACAATAAGACGTTTTTAATTTTTTTAATGTAAGTTTTTGTATTCAAAACAAAGGATCGTCTAAAGTAAGCAGTTTTTGTCCAGACTGAAACGTAATTCGAATTTCTGTGCCTGAATAAAGGGTTTTCAGTTACTTTGATGTAAGGTTTCATGTTTGTAACAATGAATTAACGAAAATAATTGGTTTTTATCCAAACTGTGGCATGAATCGTTTTTAAAAGGCGAAATAAAATGTTTTTCCTCTGTACAGTGAAAGTTTACTCGTTTCAAAGCATAGAACCGTTTGAAATTAACAGCTCTCGTTAAGACTATAACGCAAATCTTTTGTTTTGTGGTAAAATAAGACGTTTTTAGTCAGTTTGATATAAGTTTTCTTGTTCAAAGCAAAATATTGTCGAAAATCAACCGTTTTTGTCTAAACTGATACAAAATTCGGTGGTTTGTGTCCGAATACAAAGTTTTCAGATTCATTAATGTTAGGTTTGCTTCTTCTAACAAAGAGTCAACGAAAATATTTTGTTTTATTACAAACTGCAATATAAAATGTCTTTATAGGACAAAACTTGATGTTTGGCATCTGTTTAATAAAAATTTACTCGTTTGGAAGCATAGAATCATTCCAAATAAGCTATTCTCGTCGAAACTATAATGTAATTAGTATTTTGTGCTAGAATACAGCGTTTTTGTTAGATTTATTAACAATTTTGTCTATTTAAAGCAATGAAACGAATAAGATTAGCTGCCTTTATCCAAAGTGATACATAAATTGCTCTTTTATGCCAGATTAATACGTTTTTAGTCTGTTCGATGTAAGTTTTCTTGTTCAAAGCAAAAGATCGTCTAAAATAAGCCGTTTTTGTTTGAACTGATAAACAATTCAGACTGAGACTCAACAAAAATAATTTGTTTTAATTCAAACTGATTCTTTTTGACCCTATAAGAGTCCTATAAGAGTCCGAGATAGGCCGTTCTCGTCAAGTCTATAACGTAATTCGTTTTTTTGTGTCAGAATACGACGTTTTCTGTCTGTTTAATATAAGTTTTTAATAATAATAATAACAATAATAATAATAATAATAATAATAATAATAATAGTAATAAAAGAAATAATAATAATAATAATAATAATAATAATAATAATAATAATAATAATAATAATAATAATGATAATAATACTTATAATAATGAATTTCTTTCTAAATTAAAGCTTAGTTTTTCTAAGCAAAAATGATGCTTATTTTGTGTTATCTGAGCGTTTTCTCATTTCTATGTAAGAGATCATCTGTGATCTGTGTTTTTAGGCAAGAAATTGTCTAAAATTAATAACTCATTTTAAAACTGGTATAAAAACATTTACTATACAAAAGTTATAATCGGTTTTTAATAATAATAATATTAATAATATTAATAATAATAATAATAATAATAATAGTAATAATAATAAAAATAATAGTAATAATAATAATAATAAAAATAATAATAATAGTAGTAATAAAAGTAAGCTTAGTTTTCTAAGCAAAAATGAAGCTTATTTTGTGTGTTATATGAGCGTTTTCTCATTTCTATGCAAGAAATCATCTGTGATCTGTGTTTTTAGGCAAGGAATTGTCTAAAATTAATAACTAATTTTAAAACTGGTATAAAAACATTTACTATACAAAAGTTAATAATAATAATAATAATAATAATAATAATAATAATAATAATAATAGTAATAATAGTAATAATAGTAATAAAAGTAAGCTTAGTTTTCTAAGCAAAAATGAAGCTTATTTTGTGTGTTATATGAGCGTTTTCTCATTTCTATGCAAGAGATCATCTGTGATCTGTGTTTTTAGGCAAGAAATTGAATAAAATTAATAACTCATTTTAAAACTGGTATAAAAACATTTACTATACAAAAGTTAATAATAATAATAATAATAATGATAATAATAATAATAATAATAACAATAATAATAATAATAATAATAATAATAATAATAATAATAATAATAATAATAATAATAATGATAATACTTATAATAATGAATTTCTTTCTAAATTAAAGCTTAGTTTTTCTAAGCAAAAATGATGCTTATTTTGTGTTATCTGAGCGTTTTTTCATTTCTATGCAAGAGATCATCTGTGATCTGTGTTTTTAGGCAAGAAATTGTCTAAAATTAATAACTCATTTTAAAACTGGTATAAAAACATTTACTATACAAAAGTTATAATTGGTTTATAATAATAATAATATTAATAATAATAATTATAATAATAATAATAACAATAATAATAATAATAGTAATAATAATAATAAAAATAATAGTAATAATAATAATAATAATAATAATAATAATAATACTTTTAATAAGAAAAAATGGAGCTTATTTTGTGTGTTACATGAGCGTTTTCTCATTTCTATGCAAAAGATCATGTGTGATCTGTGTTTTTAGGCAATCTAAGCCATTTTATATAATTTGCTTTAAAATAAAATGTTTGAAAAACTGAAATTAAACTAAATTAATTGTGTCTAACACTTTAGTAGAGGAAAAAGGAGGAGACATAAAAGTCAATAAAGTCTTAGAGTTGTCTTTAGTCGTCATATTAATAACAGTAACATTTATAATAACATTAATAGTAGTACTAAATTTGCTTATATGCAAGCGCTTAATTAAGGTAACAGTTTTTTTGTTTTTTGCTTATATCTCGAAAACAGTTACTCCTATCAATTTTTACTTTTTCACCAAAATTAAAGATGATAAAATTTCCTACAAAATAGTTATTTGCATTTTTTTATGTAGAACTAACCATAAGCGAGATATAAGTTTGAAAATAATTAATATTTAAAAAAAAAGTGCTTTAACAGAAAATGTCTTGTGATTTAAAATACACTTAATTTATTGGGTCCAATACTTTATTAGAAGAAAAAGGAGGTAACATAAAAGTCACTGAAGTCTTCAGAGTCGTTTTTAAATGCTGCATTTTTGTCTTCGTCTCAAACATTGAAAACTTAATTACATTTTTGTTCAGTAACAGTTACACTTTTTTTATTGGTTTTTTGCTTATATCTCGAAAACAGTTACTCCTATCAAATTTTATCTTTCTTTCAAAATTAAAGCTGATAAAATTTCCAACAAAATAGTTATTTACATTTTTCTTGTAGGACCAAGCATAAACGAGTTATAGAGTTGGATATAAATAATATTTAACAAAAATTTGCTTTAAAATAAAATGCTTGAAAAACCGGAATTAAACTAAATTAATTGTGTCTAACACTTTAGTAGAGGAAAAAGGAGAAGACATAAAAGTCACTAAATGTTTCGGAGTCGTCTTTAGTCGTCATATTAATAACAATAACATTAATAATAATAATACTAATAGTACTAAATTTGCTTATATGCAAAAGCTTAATTAAGGTAACAGTTTCTTGCTTATATCTCGAAAACAGTTACTCCTATCAATTTTTAAATTTTTACTAAAATTAAAGCTGATAAAATTTCCTACAAAATAGTAATTTGCATTTTTCATGTAGGGCTAACCATAAGCGAGATATAAGTTTGAAAATAATTAATATTTAAAAAAAAAGTGCTTTAACAGAAAATGTCTTGTGATTTAAAATACACTTAATTTAATGGGTCCAATACTTTATTAGAAGAAAAAGGAGGAGGCATAAAAGTCACTGAAGTCTTCAGAGTCGATTTTAAATGCTGCATTTTCGTCTATGTCTCAAACAATGATAACTGAATTACATTTTTGTTCAGTAACAGTTACAGTTTTCTTATTGGTTTTTTTGCTTATATCTCGAAAACAGTTACTCCTATAAAAATAAAAATAAATAAAATGTTTGAAAAACCGAAATTAAACTAAATTAATTAAGACTAACACTTTAGTAGAGGAAAAAGGAGGAGACATAAAAGTCACTAAAGTCTTCAGAATCGTTTTTAGTTCTCATATTAATAACAATAACATTAATAATAACAATACTATTAGTACTAAATTTGCTTATATGCAAGCGCTTAATTAAGGTAACAGTTTTTTTGTTGTTTGCTTATATCTCGAAAACAGTTACTCCTATCAATTTTTACCTTTTCACCAAAATTAAAGCTGATAAAATTTCCTTCAAAATCGTTATTTGCATTTTTCATGTAGAACTAACCATAAGCAAGATATAAGTTTGAAAATAATTAATAGTTAAAAAAAATGTGCTTTAACAGAAAATATCTTGTGATTTAAAATACACTTAATTTATTGGGTCCAATAGTTAATTAGAAGAAAAAGGAGGTGACAGTAAATGCTGCATTTTTGTCTTCGTCTCATTAACTCATGTAGAACTAACCATAAGCAAGATATAATATAAAAGTTTAGTTATTGTTTAGTAATTTCGGTTTTTCACATTTTATTTTAAAGCAAATTTTTGTTTAATATTATTTATATCCAACTCTATAACTTGCTTATGCTTTTATGTCTTTTATGTCTTTTCCCTTTTCCTCTACTAAAGTGTTAGACACAATTAATTTAGTTAAATTCCGGTTTTTTAAGCATTTTATTTTAAAGCAAATTTTTGTTAAATATTATTTATATCCAACTCTATAACTCGCTTATGGTTGGTCCTACAAGAAAAATGCAAATAACGATTTTGTAGGAAATTTTATCAGCTTAGCTTTAATTTTGAAAGAAAGATAAAAATTGATAGGAGTAACAGTTTTCGAGATATAAGCAAAAAACCAATAAGAAAACTGTAACTGTTACTGAACAAAAATGTAATTTAGTTTTCAATGTTTGAGACGAAGACGAAAATGCAGCATTTAAAATCGACTCTGATAACTTCAGTGACTTTTATGTCACCTCCTTTTTCTTCTAATAAAGTATTGGACCCAATAAATTAAGTGTATTTTTTCTTTTTTCTCTACTAAAGTGTTAGACACAATTAATTTAGTATAATTTCAGTTTTTCAAACATTTAATTTTAAAGCAAATTATTGTTAAAGATTATTTATATCTAACTCTATAACTCGCTTACGGTAGGTCCTACAAAAGAAATGCATTTAACTATTTTGTAGGAAATTTTATCAGCTTTAATTTTGAAAGAAAGATAAAAATTGATAAGAGTAAATGTTTTCGAGATATAAGCAAAAAACCAAAGTGAAAACTGTTACAGTTACTGAACAAAAATGTAATTCAGTTTTTAATGTTTGAGACGAAGACAAAAATGCATCATTTACAAACGACGCTAAAAACTTCAGTGACTTTTCTGTCACCTCCTTTTTCTTCTAATAAAGTATTGGACCCAATAAATTAAGTGTATTTTAAATCACAAGTCATTTTCTGTTAAAGCACATTTTTTTTAATTATTAATTATTTTCAAACTTATATCTCGTTTATGGTTAGGTTAGTCTGAAACTGACTCTGAAGTCTTTGGTGGCTTTTATGTCTTTTCCTTTTTCCTCCACTAAAGGGTTTCCCCCAATTAATTTAGTTTAATTTCGGTTTTTCAAACATTTTATTTATTTTTATTTTTATAGGTGTAACTGTTTTCGAGATATAAGCAAAAAAACTAATAAGAAAACTGTAACTGTTACTGAACAAAAATGTAATTCAGTTTTCAATGTTTGAGACAAAGACGAAAATGCAGCATTTAAAATCGACTCTGAAGACTTCAGTGACTTTTATGCCTCCTCCTTTTTCTTCTAATAAAGTATTGGACCCATTAAATTAAGTGTATTTTAAATCACAAGACATTTTCTGTTAAAGCACTTTTTTTTTAAATATTAATTATTTTCAAACTTATATCTAGCTTATGGTTAGTCCTACATGAAAAATGCAAATTACTGTTTTGTAGGAAATTTTATCAGCTTTAATTTTAGTAAAAATTTAAAAATTAATAGGAGTAACTGTTTTCAAGATATAAGCAAGAAACCAAAAAACTGTTACCTCAATTAAGCGCTTGCATATAAGCAAATTTAGTAATAATAGTATTATTATTATTAATGTTATTGTTATTAATATGACGACTAAAAACGACTCTCAAGACTTTGGTGACTTTTATGTCTTCTCCTTTTTCCTCTACTAAAGTGTTAGTCTTAATTTAGTTTAATTTCGGATTTTCAAACATTTTATTTTAAAGCAAATTTTTGTTAAAGATTATTTATATCCAACTCTATAACTCGCTTATGGTTGGTCTTACAAAAAAAATGCAATTAACTATTTTGTAGGAAATTTTATCAGCTTTAATTTAAAAAAAAAGGTAAAAACTGATAGGAGTAACTGTTTTCGAGATATAAGCAAAAAACCAATAAGAAAACTGTAACTGTTATTGAACAAAAATGTAACTCAGTTTTCAATATTTGAGACGAAGACGAAAATGCTGCATTTAAAAACGACTCTGAAGACTTCAGTGACTTTTATGTCACCTCCTTTTTCTTCTAATAAAGTATTGGACCCATTAAATTAAGTGTATTTTAAATCACAAGACATTTTCTGTTAAAGCACTTTTTTTTTAAATATTAATTATTTTCAAACTTACATCTCGCTTATGGTTAGTCCTACATGAAAAATGCAAATAACTATTTTGTAGGAAATTTTATCAGCTTAATTTTTGTGAAAAGATAAAAATTGATAAGAGTAACTGTTTTCGAGATATAAGCAAGAAACCAAAAAACTGTTACCTTAATTAAGGGCTTGCATATAAGCAAATTTAGTACTAAAAACAACTCTGAAGACTTTGGTGACTTTTATGTCACCTCCTTTTTTTTCTAATAAAGTATTGGACCCAATAAATTAAGTGTATTTTAAATCACAAGACATTTTCTGTTAAAGCAATTTTTTTTTAAATATCAATTATTTTCAAACTTATATTTCGCTTATGGTTAGTCCTACATAAAAAATTCAAATAACTATTTTGTAGGAAATTTTATAAGCTTTAATTTTAGTAAAAAGATAAAAATTGATAGGAGTAACTGTTTTCGAGATATAAGCAAGAAACTGTTACCTTAATTAAGCGCTTGCATATAAGCAAATTTAGTACTATTACTGTTATTATTATTAATGTTATTGTTATTAATATGACGAGTAAAGACGACTCTGAAATCTTTAGTGACTTTTATGTTTTTTTCTTTTTCCTCTACTAAAGTGTTAGACACAATTAATTTAGTTTAATTTCAGTATTTCAAACATTTTATTTTAAAGCAAATTTTTGTTAAATATTATTTATATCCATCTCTATAACTCGCTTATGCTTGGTCCTACAAGAAAAATGCAAATAACTATTTTGTAGGAAATTTTATCAGCTTTAATTTTAGTAAAAAGATAAAAATTGATAGGAGTAACTGTTTTCGAGATGTAAGCAAAAAACCAAAAAACTGTTACCTTAATAAAGCGCTTGCATATAAGCAAATTTAGTACTATTAGTATTATTATTATTAATGTTATTGTTATTAATATGACGACTAAAAACGACTCTGAAACCTTTAGTGACTTTTATGTCTTTTTCTTTTTCCTCTACTAAAGTGTTAGACACAATTAAATCAGTTTAATTTCAGTTTTTCAAACATTTTATTTTAAAGCAAATTTTTGTTAAATATTATTTATATCCAACTCTATAACTCGCTTATGGTTAGTCCTACATGAAAAATGCAAATTACTGTTTTGTAGGAAATTTTATCAGCTTTAATTTTAGTAAAAATTTAAAAATTGATAGGAGTAACTGTTTTCAAGATATAAGCAAGAAACCAAAAAACTGTTACCTTAATTAAGCGCTTGCATATAAGCAAATTTAGTAATATTAGTATTATTATTATTAATGTTATTGTTATTAATATGACGACCAAAAACGACTCTCAAGACTTTGGTGACTTTTATGTCTTCTCCTTTTTCCTCTACTAAAGTGTTAGTCTTAATTAATTTAGTTTAATTTCGGATTTTTAAACATTTTATTTTAAAGCAAATTTTTGTTAAAGATTATTTATATCTAACTCTATAACTCGCTTATGGTTGGTCCTACAAGAAAAATGCAAATAACTATTTGTAGGAATTTTTATCAGCTTTAATTTTGAAAGAAAGATAAAAATTGATAGGAGTAACTGTTTTCGAGATATAAGCAAAAAACCAATAAGAAAACTGTAACTGTTACTGAACAAAAATGTAATTCAGTTTTCAATGTTTGAGACAAAGACGAAAATGCAGCATTTAAAATCGACTCTGAAGACTTCAGTGACTTTTATGTCTCCTTCTTTTTCTTCTAATAAAGTATTGGACCCATTAAATTAAGTGTATTTTAAATCACAAGACATTTTCTGTTAAAGCACTTTTTTTTAAATATTAATTATTTTCAAACTTATATCTCGCTTATGGTTAGTCCTACATGAAAAATGCAAATAACTGTTTTGTAGGAAATTTTATCAGCTTTAATTTTAGTGAAAAGATAAAAATTGATAGGAGTAACTGTTTTCGAGATATAAGCAAGAAACCAAAAAACTGTTACCTTAATTAAGGGCTTATATATAAGCAAATTTAGTACTAAAAACAACTTTGAAGACTTTGGTGACTTTTATGTCACCTCTTTTTTCTTCTAATAAAGTATTGGACCCATTAAATTAAGTGTATTTTAAATCACAAGACATTTTCTGTTAAAGCACTTTTTCTTTAAATATTAATTATTTTTAAACTTATATCTCGCTTATGGTTAGTTCTACATAAAAAATGCAAAGAACAGTTTTGTAGGAAATTTTATCAGCTTTAATTTTAGTAAAAAAATAAAAATTGATAGGAGTAACTGTTTTCGAGATATAAGCAAGAAACTGTTACCTTAATTAAGCGCTTGCATATAAGCAAATTTAGTACTATTAGTATTATTATTATTAATGTTATTGTTATTAATATGACGACTAAAGACGACTCTGAAATCTTTAGTGACTTTTATGTTTTTTTCTTTTTCCTCTACTAAAGTGTTAGACACAATTAATTTAGTTTAATTTCAGTATTTCAAACATTTTATTTTAAAGCAAATTTTTGTTAAGTATTATTTATATCCATCTCTATAACTCGCTTATGCTTGGTCCTACAAGAAAAATGCAAATAACTATTTTGTAGGAAATTTTATCAGCTTTAATTTTAGTAAAAAGATAAAAATTGATAGGAGTAACTGTTTTCGAGATATAAGCAAAAAACCAAAAAACTGTTACCTTAATAAAGCGCTTGCATATAAGCAAATTTAGTACTATTAGTATTATTATTATTAATGTTATTGTTATTAATATGACGACTAAAGACGACTCTGAAACCTTTAGTGACTTTTATGTTTTTTTCTT
Source organism: Tribolium castaneum (assembly GCF_031307605.1). Lineage (NCBI taxonomy): Eukaryota > Metazoa > Arthropoda > Insecta > Coleoptera > Tenebrionidae > Tribolium > Tribolium castaneum. The sequence goes on from NC_087404.1 coordinate 4,665,774, forward strand.
TTTCCTCTACTAAAGTGTTAGACACAATTAAATCAGTTTAATTTCAGTTTTTCAAACATTTTATTTTAAAGCAAATTTTTGTTAAATATTATTTATATCTAACTCTATAACTCGCTTATGGTTAGTCCTACATGAAAAATGCAAATTACTGTTTTGTAGGAAATTTTATCAGCTTTAATTTTAGTAAAAATTTAAAAATTAATAGGAGTAACTGTTTTCAAGATATAAGCAAGAAACCAAAAAACTGTTACCTTAATTAAGCGCTTGCATATAAGCAAATTTAGTAATATTAGTATTATTATTATTAATGTTATGGTTATTAATATGACGACTAAAAACGACTCTCAAGACTTTGGTGACTTTTATGTCTTCTCCTTTTTCCTTTACTAAAGTGTTAGTCTTAATTTAGTTTAATTTCAGATTTTCAAACATTTTATTTTAAAGCAAATTTTTGTTAAAGATTATTTATATCCAACTCTATAACTCGCTTATGGTTGGTCTTACAAAAAAAATGTAATTAACTATTTTGTAGGAAATTTTATCAGCTTTAATTTTGAAAAAAAGGTAAAAATTGATAGGAGTAACTGTTTTCGAGATATAAGCAAAAAATCAATAAGAAAACTGTAACTGTTACTGAACAAAAATGTAACTCAGTTTTCAATATTTGAGACGAAGACGAAAATGCAGCATTTAAAAACGACTCTGAAGACTTCAGTGACTTTTATGTCACCTCCTTTTTCTTCTAATAAAGTATTGGACCCATTAAATTAAGTGTATTTTAAATCACAAGACATTTTCTGTTAAAGCACTTTTTTTTTAAATATTAATTATTTTCAAACTTAAATCTCGCTTATGGTTAGTTCTACATGAAAAATGCAAATAAATATTTTGTAGGAAATTTTATCAGCTGTATTTTTGTGAAAAGATAAAAATTGATAGGAGTAACTGTTTTCGAGGTATAAGCAAGAAACCAAAAAACTGTTACCTTAATTAAAGGCTTGCATATAAGCAAATTTAGTACTAAAAACAACTCTGAAGACTTTGGTGACTTTTATGTCACCTCCTTTTTTTTCTAATAAAGTATTGGACCCAATAAATTAAGTGTATTTTAAATCACAAGACATTTTCTGTTAAAGCACTTTTTTTTTAAATATTAATTATTTTCAAACTTAAATCTCGCTTATGGTTAGTTCTACATAAAAAATGCAAATAACTATTTTGTAGGAAATTTTATAAGCTTTAATTTTAGTAAAAAGATAAAAATTGATAGGAGTAACTGTTTTCAAGATATAAGCAAGAAACTGTTACCTTTATTAAGCGCTTGCATATAAGCAAATTTAGTAATATTATTATTATTATTATTAATGTTATTGTTATTAATATGACGACTAAAAACGACTCTCAAGACTTTGGTGACTTTTATGTCTTCTCCTTTTTCCTCTACTAAAGTGTTAGTCTTAATTAATTTAGTTTAATTTCGGATTTTCTAACATTTTATTTTAAAGCAAATTTTTGTTAAAGATTATTTATATCCAACTATATAACTCGCTTATGGTTGGTCCTACAAGAAAAATGCAAATAACTATTTGTAGGAAATTTTATCAGCTTTAATTTTGAAAGAAAGATAAAAATTGATAGGAGTAACTGTTTTCGAGATATAAGCAAAAAACCAATAAGAAAACTGTAACTGTTACTGAACAAAAATATAATTCAGTTTTCAATGTTTGAGACAAAGACGAAAATGCAGCATTTAAAATCGATTCTAAAGACTTCAGTGACTTTTATGTCACCTCCTTTTTCTTCTAATAAAGTATTGGACCCATTAAATTAAGTGTATTTTAAATCACAAGACATTTTCTGTTAGAGCACTTTTTTTTTAAATATTAATTATTTACAAACTTATATCTCGCTTATGGTTAGTCCTACATGAAAAATGCAAATAACTATTTTGTAGGAAATTTTATCAGCTTTAATTTTAGTGAAAAGATAAGAATTGATAGGAGTAACTGTTTTCGAGATATAAGCAAGAAACCAAAAAACTGTTACCTTAATTAAGAGCTTATATATAAGCAAATTTAGTACTAAAAACAACTTTGAAGACTTTGGTGACTTTTATGTCACCTCTTTTTTCTTCTAATAAAGTATTGGACCCATTAAATTAAGTGTATTTTAAATCACAAGACATTTTCTGTTTAAGCACTTTTTCTTTAAATATTAATTATTTTCAAACTTATATCTCGCTTATGGTTAGTTCTACATAAAATATGCAAATAACTGTTTTGTAGGAAATTTTATCAGCTTTAATTTTAGTAAAAAGATAAAAATTGATAGGAGTAACTGTTTTCGAGATATAAGCAAGAAACTGTTACCTTAATTAAGCGCTTGCATATTAGCAAATTTAGTACTATTAGTATTATTATTATTAATGTAATTGTTATTAATATGACGACTAAAGACGACTCTGAAATCTTTAGTGACTTTTATGTTTTTTTCTTTTTCCTCTACTAAAGTGTTAGACACAATTAATTTAGTTTAATTTCAGTATTTCAAACATTTTATTTTAAAGCAAATTTTTGTTAAATATTATTTATATCCATCTCTATAACTCGCTTATGCTTGGTCCTACAAGAAAAATGCAAATAACTATTTTGTAGGAAATTTTATCAGCTTTAATTTTAGTAAAAAGATAAAAATTGATAGGAGTAACTGTTTTCGAGATATAAGCAAGAAACCAAAAAACTGTTACCTTAATTAAGCGCTTGCATATAAGCAAATTTAGTACTAAAAACAAGTCTGAAGACTTTGGTGACTTTATGTCTTCTTTTTCCTCTACTAAAGTGTTAGACCCAATTAATTTAGTTTAATATCGGTTTTTCAAACATTTTATTTTAAAGCAAATTTTTGTTAAAGATTACTTATATCCAACTCTATAACTCGTTTATGGTTGGTCCTACAAGAAAAATGCAAATAAGAATTTTGTAGGAAATTTTATCAGCTTTAATTTTGAAAGAAAGATAAAAATTGATAGGTGTAACAGTTTTCGAGATATAAGCAAAAAACCAATAAGAAAACTGTAGGCTGTTACTGAACAAAAATGTAATTCAGTTTTCAATGTTTGAGACGAAGACGAAAATGCAGCATTTAAAATCGACTCAGAAGACTTCAGTGACTTTTATGTCTCCTCCTTTTTCTTCTAATAAAGTATTGGACCCATTAAATTAAGTGTATTTTAAATCACAAGACATTTTCTGTTTAAGCACTTTTTCTTTAAATATTAATTATTTTCAAACTTATATCTCGCTTATGGTTAGTTCTACATAAAAAATGCAAATGACTGTTTTGTAGGAAATTTTATCAGCTTTAATTTTAGTAAAAAGATAAAAATTGATAGGAGTAACTGTTTTCGAGATATAAGCAAGAAACTGTTACCTTAATTAAGCGCTTGCATATAAGCAAATTTAGTACTATTAGAATTATTATTATTAATGTTATTGTTATTAATATGACGACTAAAGACGACTCTGAAATCTTTAGTGACTTTTATGTTTTTTTCTTTTTCCTCTACTAAAGTGTTAGACACAATTAATTTAGTTTAATTTTAGTATTTCAAACATTTTATTTTAAAGCAAATTTTTGTTAAGTATTATTTATATCCATCTCTATAACTCGCTTATGCTTGGTCCTACAAGAAAAATGCAAATAACTATTTTGTAGGAAATTTTATCAGCTTTAATTTTAGTAAAAAGATAAAAATTGATAGGAGTAACTGTTTTCGAGATATAAGCAAAAAACCAAAAAACTGTTACCTTAATAAAGCGCTTGCATATAAGCAAATTTAGTACTATTAGTATTATTATTATTAATGTTATTGTTATTAATATGACGACTAAAGACGACTCTGAAACCTTTAGTGACTTTTATGTTTTTTTCTTTTTCCTCTACTAAAGTGTTAGACACAATTAAATCAGTTTAATTTCAGTTTTTCAAACATTTTATTTTAAAGCAAATTTTTGTTAAATATTATTTATATCTAACTCTATAACTCGCTTATGGTTAGTCCTACATGAAAAATGCAAATTACTGTTTTGTAGGAAATTTTATCAGCTTTAATTTTAGTAAAAATTTAAAAATTGATAGGAGTAACTGTTTTCAAGATATAAGCAAGAAACCAAAAAACTGTTACCTTAATTAAGCGCTTGCATATAAGCAAATTTAGTAATATTAGTATTATTATTATTAATGTTATTGTTATTAATATGACGACTAAAAACGACTCTCAAGACTTTGGTGACTTTTATGTCTTCTCCTTTTTCCTTTACTAAAGTGTTAGTCTTAATTTAGTTTAATTTCAGATTTCCAAACATTTTATTTTAAAGCAAATTTTTGTTAAAGATTATTTATATCCAACTCTATAACTCGCTTATGGTTGGTCTTACAAAAAAAATGTAATTAACTATTTTGTAGGAAATTTTATCAGCTTTAATTTTGAAAAAAAGGTAAAAATTGATAGGAGTAACTGTTTTCGAGATATAAGCAAAAAACCAATAAGAAAACTGTAACTGTTACTGAACAAAAATGTAACTCAGTTTTCAATATTTGAGACGAAGACGAAAATGCAGCATTTAAAAATGACTCTGAAGACTTCAGTGACTTTTATGTCACCTCCTTTTTCTTCTAATAAAGTATTGGACCCATTAAATTAAGTGTATTTTAAATCACAAGACATTTTCTGTTAAAGCAATTTTTTTTAAATATTAATTATTTTCAAACTTAAATCTCGCTTATGGTTAGTTCTACATGAAAAATGCAAATAACTATTTTGTAGGAAATTTTATCAGCTTTATTTTTGTGAAAAGATAAAAATTGATAGGAGTAACTGTTTTCGAGATATAAGCAAGAAACCAAAAAACTGTTACCTTAATTAAGGGCTTGCATATAAGCAAATTTAGTACTAAAAACAACTCTGAAGACTTTGGTGACTTTTATGTCACCTCCTTTTTTTTCTAATAAAGTATTGGACCCAATAAATTAAGTGTATTTTAAATCACAAGACATTTTCTGTTTAAGCACTTTTTCTTTAAATATTAATTATTTTCAAACTTATATCTCGCTTATGGTTAGTTCTACATAAAATATGCAAATAACTGTTTTGTAGGAAATTTTATCAGCTTTAATTTTAGTAAAAAGATAAAAATTGATAGGAGTAACTGTTTTCGAGATATAAGCAAGAAACTGTTACCTTAATTAAGCGCTTGCATATTAGCAAATTTAGTACTATTAGTATTATTATTATTAATGTAATTGTTATTAATATGACGACTAAAGACGACTCTGAAATCTTTAGTGACTTTTATGTTTTTTTTTTTTCCTCTACTAAAGTGTTAGACACAATTAATTTAGTTTAATTTCAGTATTTCAAACATTTTATTTTAAAGCAAATTTTTGTTAAATATTATTTATATCCATCTCTATAACTCGCTTATGCTTGGTCCTACAAGAAAAATGCAAATAACTATTTTGTAGGAAATTTTATCAGCTTTAATTTTAGTAAAAAGATAAAAATTGATAGGAGTAACTGTTTTCGAGATATAAGCAAGAAACCAAAAAACTGTTACCTTAATTAAGCGCTTGCATATAAGCAAATTTAGTACTAAAAACAAGTCTGAAGACTTTGGTGACTTTATGTCTTCTTTTTCCTCTACTAAAGTGTTAGACCCAATTAATTTAGTTTAATATCGGTTTTTCAAACATTTTATTTTAAAGCAAATTTTTGTTAAAGATTACTTATATCCAACTCTATAACTCGTTTATGGTTGGTCCTACAAGAAAAATGCAAATAAGAATTTTGTAGGAAATTTTATCAGCTTTAATTTTGAAAGAAAGATAAAAATTGATAGGTGTAACAGTTTTCGAGATATAAGCAAAAAACCAATAAGAAAACTGTAGGCTGTTACTGAACAAAAATGTAATTCAGTTTTCAATGTTTGAGACGAAGACGAAAATGCAGCATTTAAAATCGACTCAGAAGACTTCAGTGACTTTTATGTCTCCTCCTTTTTCTTCTAATAAAGTATTGGACCCATTAAATTAAGTGTATTTTAAATCACAAGACATTTTCTGTTTAAGCACTTTTTCTTTAAATATTAATTATTTTCAAACTTATATCTCGCTTATGGTTAGTTCTACATAAAAAATGCAAATGACTGTTTTGTAGGAAATTTTATCAGCTTTAATTTTAGTAAAAAGATAAAAATTGATAGGAGTAACTGTTTTCGAGATATAAGCAAGAAACTGTTACCTTAATTAAGCGCTTGCATATAAGCAAATTTAGTACTATTAGAATTATTATTATTAATGTTATTGTTATTAATATGACGACTAAAGACGACTCTGAAATCTTTAGTGACTTTTATGTTTTTTTCTTTTTCCTCTACTAAAGTGTTAGACACAATTAATTTAGTTTAATTTTAGTATTTCAAACATTTTATTTTAAAGCAAATTTTTGTTAAGTATTATTTATATCCATCTCTATAACTCGCTTATGCTTGGTCCTACAAGAAAAATGCAAATAACTATTTTGTAGGAAATTTTATCAGCTTTAATTTTAGTAAAAAGATAAAAATTGATAGGAGTAACTGTTTTCGAGATATAAGCAAAAAACCAAAAAACTGTTACCTTAATAAAGCGCTTGCATATAAGCAAATTTAGTACTATTAGTATTATTATTATTAATGTTATTGTTATTAATATGACGACTAAAGACGACTCTGAAACCTTTAGTGACTTTTATGTTTTTTTCTTTTTCCTCTACTAAAGTGTTAGACACAATTAAATCAGTTTAATTTCAGTTTTTCAAACATTTTATTTTAAAGCAAATTTTTGTTAAATATTATTTATATCTAACTCTATAACTCGCTTATGGTTAGTCCTACATGAAAAATGCAAATTACTGTTTTGTAGGAAATTTTATCAGCTTTAATTTTAGTAAAAATTTAAAAATTGATAGGAGTAACTGTTTTCAAGATATAAGCAAGAAACCAAAAAACTGTTACCTTAATTAAGCGCTTGCATATAAGCAAATTTAGTAATATTAGTATTATTATTATTAATGTTATTGTTATTAATATGACGACTAAAAACGACTCTCAAGACTTTGGTGACTTTTATGTCTTCTCCTTTTTCCTTTACTAAAGTGTTAGTCTTAATTTAGTTTAATTTCAGATTTCCAAACATTTTATTTTAAAGCAAATTTTTGTTAAAGATTATTTATATCCAACTCTATAACTCGCTTATGGTTGGTCTTACAAAAAAAATGTAATTAACTATTTTGTAGGAAATTTTATCAGCTTTAATTTTGAAAAAAAGGTAAAAATTGATAGGAGTAACTGTTTTCGAGATATAAGCAAAAAACCAATAAGAAAACTGTAACTGTTACTGAACAAAAATGTAACTCAGTTTTCAATATTTGAGACGAAGACGAAAATGCAGCATTTAAAAACGACTCTGAAGACTTCAGTGACTTTTATGTCACCTCCTTTTTCTTCTAATAAAGTATTGGACCCATTAAATTAAGTGTATTTTAAATCACAAGACATTTTCTGTTAAAGCAATTTTTTTTAAATATTAATTATTTTCAAACTTAAATCTCGCTTATGGTTAGTTCTACATGAAAAATGCAAATAACTATTTTGTAGGAAATTTTATCAGCTTTATTTTTGTGAAAAGATAAAAATTGATAGGAGTAACTGTTTTCGAGATATAAGCAAGAAACCAAAAAACTGTTACCTTAATTAAGGGCTTGCATATAAGCAAATTTAGTACTAAAAACAACTCTGAAGACTTTGGTGACTTTTATGTCACCTCCTTTTTTTTCTAATAAAGTATTGGACCCAATAAATTAAGTGTATTTTAAATCACAAGACATTTTCTGTTTAAGCACTTTTTCTTTAAATATTAATTATTTTCAAACTTATATCTCGCTTATGGTTAGTTCTACATAAAATATGCAAATAACTGTTTTGTAGGAAATTTTATCAGCTTTAATTTTAGTAAAAAGATAAAAATTGATAGGAGTAACTGTTTTCGAGATATAAGCAAGAAACTGTTACCTTAATTAAGCGCTTGCATATTAGCAAATTTAGTACTATTAGTATTATTATTATTAATGTAATTGTTATTAATATGACGACTAAAGACGACTCTGAAATCTTTAGTGACTTTTATGTTTTTTTCTTTTTCCTCTACTAAAGTGTTAGACACAATTAATTTAGTTTAATTTCAGTATTTCAAACATTTTATTTTAAAGCAAATTTTTGTTAAATATTATTTATATCCATCTCTATAACTCGCTTATGCTTGGTCCTACAAGAAAAATGCAAATAACTATTTTGTAGGAAATTTTATCAGCTTTAATTTTAGTAAAAAGATAAAAATTGATAGGAGTAACTGTTTTCGAGATATAAGCAAGAAACCAAAAAACTGTTACCTTAATTAAGCGCTTGCATATAAGCAAATTTAGTACTAAAAACAAGTCTGAAGACTTTGGTGACTTTATGTCTTCTTTTTCCTCTACTAAAGTGTTAGACCCAATTAATTTAGTTTAATATCGGTTTTTCAAACATTTTATTTTAAAGCAAATTTTTGTTAAAGATTACTTATATCCAACTCTATAACTCGTTTATGGTTGGTCCTACAAGAAAAATGCAAATAAGAATTTTGTAGGAAATTTTATCAGCTTTAATTTTGAAAGAAAGATAAAAATTGATAGGTGTAACAGTTTTCGAGATATAAGCAAAAAACCAATAAGAAAACTGTAGGCTGTTACTGAACAAAAATGTAATTCAGTTTTCAATGTTTGAGACGAAGACGAAAATGCAGCATTTAAAATCGACTCAGAAGACTTCAGTGACTTTTATGTCTCCTCCTTTTTCTTCTAATAAAGTATTGGACCCATTAAATTAAGTGTATTTTAAATCACAAGACATTTTCTGTTTAAGCACTTTTTCTTTAAATATTAATTATTTTCAAACTTATATCTCGCTTATGGTTAGTTCTACATAAAAAATGCAAATGACTGTTTTGTAGGAAATTTTATCAGCTTTAATTTTAGTAAAAAGATAAAAATTGATAGGAGTAACTGTTTTCGAGATATAAGCAAGAAACTGTTACCTTAATTAAGCGCTTGCATATAAGCAAATTTAGTACTATTAGAATTATTATTATTAATGTTATTGTTATTAATATGACGACTAAAGACGACTCTGAAATCTTTAGTGACTTTTATGTTTTTTTCTTTTTCCTCTACTAAAGTGTTAGACACAATTAATTTAGTTTAATTTTAGTATTTCAAACATTTTATTTTAAAGCAAATTTTTGTTAAGTATTATTTATATCCATCTCTATAACTCGCTTATGCTTGGTCCTACAAGAAAAATGCAAATAACTATTTTGTAGGAAATTTTATCAGCTTTAATTTTAGTAAAAAGATAAAAATTGATAGGAGTAACTGTTTTCGAGATATAAGCAAAAAACCAAAAAACTGTTACCTTAATAAAGCGCTTGCATATAAGCAAATTTAGTACTATTAGTATTATTATTATTAATGTTATTGTTATTAATATGACGACTAAAGACGACTCTGAAACCTTTAGTGACTTTTATGTTTTTTTCTTTTTCCTCTACTAAAGTGTTAGACACAATTAAATCAGTTTAATTTCAGTTTTTCAAACATTTTATTTTAAAGCAAATTTTTGTTAAATATTATTTATATCTAACTCTATAACTCGCTTATGGTTAGTCCTACATGAAAAATGCAAATTACTGTTTTGTAGGAAATTTTATCAGCTTTAATTTTAGTAAAAATTTAAAAATTGATAGGAGTAACTGTTTTCAAGATATAAGCAAGAAACCAAAAAACTGTTACCTTAATTAAGCGCTTGCATATAAGCAAATTTAGTAATATTAGTATTATTATTATTAATGTTATTGTTATTAATATGACGACTAAAAACGACTCTCAAGACTTTGGTGACTTTTATGTCTTCTCCTTTTTCCTTTACTAAAGTGTTAGTCTTAATTTAGTTTAATTTCAGATTTCCAAACATTTTATTTTAAAGCAAATTTTTGTTAAAGATTATTTATATCCAACTCTATAACTCGCTTATGGTTGGTCTTACAAAAAAAATGTAATTAACTATTTTGTAGGAAATTTTATCAGCTTTAATTTTGAAAAAAAGGTAAAAATTGATAGGAGTAACTGTTTTCGAGATATAAGCAAAAAACCAATAAGAAAACTGTAACTGTTACTGAACAAAAATGTAACTCAGTTTTCAATATTTGAGACGAAGACGAAAATGCAGCATTTAAAAACGACTCTGAAGACTTCAGTGACTTTTATGTCACCTCCTTTTTCTTCTAATAAAGTATTGGAGCCATTAAATTAAGTGTATTTTAAATCACAAGACATTTTCTGTTAAAGCAATTTTTTTTAAATATTAATTATTTTCAAACTTAAATCTCGCTTATGGTTAGTTCTACATGAAAAATGCAAATAACTATTTTGTAGGAAATTTTATCAGCTTTATTTTTGTGAAAAGATAAAAATTGATAGGAGTAACTGTTTTCGAGATATAAGCAAGAAACCAAAAAACTGTTACCTTAATTAAGGGCTTGCATATAAGCAAATTTAGTACTAAAAACAACTCTGAAGACTTTGGTGACTTTTATGTCACCTCCATTTTTTTCTAATAAAGTATTGGACCCAATAAATTAAGTGTATTTTAAATCACAAGACATTTTCTGTTAAAGCAATTTTTTTTAAAATATTAATTATTTTCAAACTTATATTTCGCTTATGGTTAGTCCTACATAAAAAATGCAAATAACTATTTTGTAGGAAATTTTATAAGCTTTAATTTTAGTAAAAAGATAAAAATTGATAGGAGTAACTGTTTTCAAGATATAAGCAAGAAACTGTTACCTTAATTAAGCGCTTGCATATAAGCAAATTTAGTAATATTATTATTATTATTATTAATGTTATTGTTATTAATATGACGACTAAAAACGACTCTCAAGACTTTGGTGACTTTTATGTCTTCTCCTTTTTCCTCTACTAAAGTGTTAGTCTTAATTAATTTAGTTTAATTTCGGATTTTCAAACATTTTATTTTAAAGCAAATTTTTGTTAAAGATTATTTATATCCAACTATATAACTCGCTTATGGTTGGTCCTACAAGAAAAATGCAAATAACTATTTGTAGGAAATTTTATCAGCTTTAATTTTGAAAGAAAGATAAAAATTGATAGGAGTAACTGTTTTCGAGATATAAGCAAAAAACCAATAAGAAAACTGTAACTGTTACTGAACAAAAATATAATTCAGTTTTCAATGTTTGAGACAAAGACGAAAATGCAGCATTTAAAATCGACTCTAAAGACTTCAGTGACTTTTATGTCACCTCCTTTTTCTTCTAATAAAGTATTGGACCCATTAAATTAAGTGTATTTTAAATCACAAGACATTTTCTGTTAGAGCACTTTTTTTTTAAATATTAATTATTTACAAACTTATATCTCGCTTATGGTTAGTCCTACATGAAAAATGCAAATACCTATTTTGTAGGAAATTTTATCAGCTTTAATTTTAGTGAAAAGATAAGAATTGATAGGAGTAACTGTTTTCGAGATATAAGCAAGAAACCAAAAAACTGTTACCTTAATTAAGTGCTTATATATAAGCAAATTTAGTACTAAAAACAACTTTGAAAACTTTGGTGACTTTTATGTCACCTCTTTTTTCTTCTAATAAAGTATTGGACCCATTAAATTAAGTGTATTTTAAATCACAAGACATTTTCTGTTTAAGCACTTTTTCTTTAAATATTAATTATTTTCAAACTTATATCTCGCTTATGGTTAGTTCTACATAAAAAATGCAAATAACTGTTTTGTAGGAAATTTTATCAGCTTTAATTTTAGTAAAAAGATAAAAATTGATAGGAGTAACTGTTTTCGAGATATAAGCAAGAAACTGTTACCTTAATTAAGCGCTTGCATATTAGCAAATTTAGTACTATTAGTATTATTATTATTAATGTTATTGTTATTAATATGACGACTAAAGACGACTCTGAAATCTTTAGTGACTTTTATGTTTTTTTCTTTTTCCTCTACTAAAGTGTTAGACACAATTAATTTAGTTTAATTTCAGTATTTCAAACATTTTATTTTAAAGCAAATTTTTGTTAAGTATTATTTATATCCATCTCTATAACTCGCTTATGCTTGGTCCTACAAGAAAAATGCAAATAACTATTTTGTAGGAAATTTTATCAGCTTTAATTTTAGTAAAAAGATAAAAATTGATAGGAGTAACTGTTTTCGAGATATAAGCAAAAAACCAAAAAACTGTTACCTTAATAAAGCGCTTGCATATAAGCAAATTTAGTACTATTAGTATTATTATTATTAATGTTATTGTTATTAATATGACGACTAAAGACGACTCTGAAAGCTTTAGTGACTTTTATGTTTTTTTCTTTTTCCTCTACTAAAGTGTTAGACACAATTAAATCAGTTTAATTTCAGTTTTTCAAACATTTTATTTTAAAGCAAATTTTTGTTAAATATTATTTATATCTAACTCTATAACTCGCTTATGGTTAGTCCTACATGAAAAATGCAAATTACTGTTTTGTAGGAAATTTTATCAGCTTTAATTTTAGTAAAAATTTAAAAATTAATAGGAGTAACTGTTTTCAAGATATAAGCAAGAAACCAAAAAACTGTTACCTTAATTAAGCGCTTGCATATAAGCAAATTTAGTAATATTAGTATTATTATTATTAATGTTATTGTTATTAATATGACGACTAAAAACGACTCTCAAGACTTTGGTGACTTTTATGTCTTCTCCTTTTTCCTTTACTAAAGTGTTAGTCTTAATTTAGTTTAATTTCAGATTTTCAAACATTTTATTTTAAAGCAAATTTTTGTTAAAGATTATTTATATCCAACTCTATAACTCGCTTATGGTTGGTCTTACAAAAAAAATGTAATTAACTATTTTGTAGGAAATTTTATCAGCTTTAATTTTGAAAAAAAGGTAAAAATTGATAGGAGTAACTGTTTTCGAGATATAAGCAAAAAATCAATAAGAAAACTGTAACTGTTACTGAACAAAAATGTAACTCAGTTTTCAATATTTGAGACGAAGACGAAAATGCAGCATTTAAAAACGACTCTGAAGACTTCAGTGACTTTTATGTCACCTCCTTTTTCTTCTAATAAAGTATTGGACCCATTAAATTAAGTGTATTTTAAATCACAAGACATTTTCTGTTAAAGCACTTTTTTTTTAAATATTAATTATTTTCAAACTTAAATCTCGCTTATGGTTAGTTCTACATGAAAAATGCAAATAACTATTTTGTAGGAAATTTTATCAGCTGTATTTTTGTGAAAAGATAAAAATTGATAGGAGTAACTGTTTTCGAGATATAAGCAAGAAACCAAAAAACTGTTACCTTAATTAAAGGCTTGCATATAAGCAAATTTAGTACTAAAAACAACTCTGAAGACTTTGGTGACTTTTATGTCACCTCCTTTTTTTTCTAATAAAGTATTGGACCCAATAAATTAAGTGTATTTTAAATCACAAGACATTTTCTGTTAAAGCACTTTTTTTTTAAATATTAATTATTTTCAAACTTAAATCTCGCTTATGGTTAGTTCTACATAAAAAATGCAAATAACTATTTTGTAGGAAATTTTATAAGCTTTAATTTTAGTAAAAAGATAAAAATTGATAGGAGTAACTGTTTTCAAGATATAAGCAAGAAACTGTTACCTTTATTAAGCGCTTGCATATAAGCAAATTTAGTAATATTATTATTATTATTATTAATGTTATTGTTATTAATATGACGACTAAAAACGACTCTCAAGACTTTGGTGACTTTTATGTCTTCTCCTTTTTCCTCTACTAAAGTGTTAGTCTTAATTAATTTAGTTTAATTTCGGATTTTCTAACATTTTATTTTAAAGCAAATTTTTGTTAAAGATTATTTATATCCAACTATATAACTCGCTTATGGTTGGTCCTACAAGAAAAATGCAAATAACTATTTGTAGGAAATTTTATCAGCTTTAATTTTGAAAGAAAGATAAAAATTGATAGGAGTAACTGTTTTCGAGATATAAGCAAAAAACCAATAAGAAAACTGTAACTGTTACTGAACAAAAATATAATTCAGTTTTCAATGTTTGAGACAAAGACGAAAATGCAGCATTTAAAATCGATTCTAAAGACTTCAGTGACTTTTATGTCACCTCCTTTTTCTTCTAATAAAGTATTGGACCCATTAAATTAAGTGTATTTTAAATCACAAGACATTTTCTGTTAGAGCACTTTTTTTTTAAATATTAATTATTTACAAACTTATATCTCGCTTATGGTTAGTCCTACATGAAAAATGCAAATAACTATTTTGTAGGAAATTTTATCAGCTTTAATTTTAGTGAAAAGATAAGAATTGATAGGAGTAACTGTTTTCGAGATATAAGCAAGAAACCAAAAAACTGTTACCTTAATTAAGGGCTTATATATAAGCAAATTTAGTACTAAAAACAACTTTGAAGACTTTGGTGACTTTTATGTCACCTCTTTTTTCTTCTAATAAAGTATTGGACCCATTAAATTAAGTGTATTTTAAATCACAAGACATTTTCTGTTTAAGCACTTTTTCTTTAAATATTAATTATTTTTAAACTTATATCTCGCTTATGGTTAGTTCTACATAAAATATGCAAATAACTGTTTTGTAGGAAATTTTATCAGCTTTAATTTTAGTAAAAAGATAAAATTTGATAGGAGTAACTGTTTTCGAGATATAAGCAAGAAACTGTTACCTTAATTAAGCGCTTGCATATTAGCAAATTTAGTACTATTAGTATTATTATTATTAATGTAATTGTTATTAATATGACGACTAAAGACGACTCTGAAATCTTTAGTGACTTTTATGTTTTTTTCTTTTTCCTCTACTAAAGTGTTAGACACAATTAATTTAGTTTAATTTCAGTATTTCAAACATTTTATTTTAAAGCAAATTTTTGTTAAATATTATTTATATCCATCTCTATAACTCGCTTATGCTTGGTCCTACAAGAAAAATGCAAATAACTATTTTGTAGGAAATTTTATCAGCTTTAATTTTAGTAAAAAGATAAAAATTGATAGGAGTAACTGTTTTCGAGATATAAGCAAGAAACCAAAAAACTGTTACCTTAATTAAGCGCTTGCATATAAGCAAATTTAGTACTAAAAACAAGTCTGAAGACTTTGGTGACTTTATGTCTTCTTTTTCCTCTACTAAAGTGTTAGACCCAATTAATTTAGTTTAATATCGGTTTTTCAAACATTTTATTTTAAAGCAAATTTTTGTTAAAGATTACTTATATCCAACTCTATAACTCGTTTATGGTTGGTCCTACAAGAAAAATGCAAATAAGGATTTTGTAGGAAATTTTATCAGCTTTAATTTTGAAAGAAAGATAAAAATTGATAGGTGTAACAGTTTTCGAGATATAAGCAAAAAACCAATAAGAAAACTGTAGGCTGTTACTGAACAAAAATGTAATTCAGTTTTCAATGTTTGAGACGAAGACGAAAATGCAGCATTTAAAATCGACTCAGAAGACTTCAGTGACTTTTATGTCTCCTCCTTTTTCTTCTAATAAAGTATTGGACCCATTAAATTAAGTGTATTTTAAATCACAAGACATTTTCTGTTTAAGCACTTTTTCTTTAAATATTAATTATTTTCAAACTTATATCTCGCTTATGGTTAGTTCTACATAAAAAATGCAAATGACTGTTTTGTAGGAAATTTTATCAGCTTTAATTTTAGTAAAAAGATAAAAATTGATAGGAGTAACTGTTTTCGAGATATAAGCAAGAAACTGTTACCTTAATTAAGCGCTTGCATATAAGCAAATTTAGTACTATTAGTATTATTATTATTAATGTTATTGTTATTAATATGACGACTAAAGACGACTCTGAAATCTTTAGTGACTTTTATGTTTTTTTCTTTTTCCTCTACTAAAGTGTTAGACACAATTAATTTAGTTTAATTTTAGTATTTCAAACATTTTATTTTAAAGCAATTTTTTGTTAAGTATTATTTATATCCATCTCTATAACTCGCTTATGCTTGGTCCTACAAGAAAAATGCAAATAACTATTTTGTAGGAAATTTTATCAGCTTTAATTTTAGTAAAAAGATAAAAATTGATAGGAGTAACTGTTTTCGAGATATAAGCAAAAAACCAAAAAACTGTTACCTTAATAAAGCGCTTGCATATAAGCAAATTTAGTACTATTAGTATTATTATTATTAATGTTATTGTTATTAATATGACGACTAAAGACGACTCTGAAACCTTTAGTGACTTTTATGTTTTTTTCTTTTTCCTCTACTAAAGTGTTAGACACAATTAAATCAGTTTAATTTCAGTTTTTCAAACATTTTATTTTAAAGCAAATTTTTGTTAAATATTATTTATATCTAACTCTATAACTCGCTTATGGTTAGTCCTACATGAAAAATGCAAATTACTGTTTTGTAGGAAATTTTATCAGCTTTAATTTTAGTAAAAATTTAAAAATTGATAGGAGTAACTGTTTTCAAGATATAAGCAAGAAACCAAAAAACTGTTACCTTAATTAAGCGCTTGCATATAAGCAAATTTAGTAATATTAGTATTATTATTATTAATGTTATTGTTATTAATATGACGACTAAAAACGACTCTCAAGACTTTGGTGACTTTTATGTCTTCTCCTTTTTCCTTTACTAAAGTGTTAGTCTTAATTTAGTTTAATTTCAGATTTCCAAACATTTTATTTTAAAGCAAATTTTTGTTAAAGATTATTTATATCCAACTCTATAACTCGCTTATGGTTGGTCTTACAAAAAAAATTTAATTAACTATTTTGTAGGAAATTTTATCAGCTTTAATTTTGAAAAAAAGGTAAAAATTGATAGGAGTAACTGTTTTCGAGATATAAGCAAAAAACCAATAAGAAAACTATAACTGTTACTGAACAAAAATGTAACTCAGTTTTCAATATTTGAGACGAAGACGAAAATGCAGCATTTAAAAACGACTCTGAAGACTTCAGTGACTTTTATGTCACCTCCTTTTTCTTCTAATAAAGTATTGGACCCATAAAATTAAGTGTATTTTAAATCACAAGACATTTTCTGTTAAAGCAATTTTTTTTAAATATTAATTATTTTCAAACTTAAATCTCGCTTATGGTTAGTTCTACATGAAAAATGCAAATAACTATTTTGTAGGAAATTTTATCAGCTTTATTTTTGTGAAAAGATAAAAATTGATAGGAGTAACTGTTTTCGAGATATAAGCAAGAAACCAAAAAACTGTTACCTTAATTAAGGGCTTGCATATAAGCAAATTTAGTACTAAAAACAACTCTGAAGACTTTGGTGACTTTTATGTCACCTCCTTTTTTTTCTAATAAAGTATTGGACCCAATAAATTAAGTGTATTTTAAATCACAAGACATTTTCTGTTAAAGCAATTTTTTTTAAAATATTAATTATTTTCAAACTTATATTTCGCTTATGGTTAGTACTACATAAAAAATGCAAATAACTATTTTGTAGGAAATTTTATAAGCTTTAATTTTAGTAAAAAGATAAAAATTGATAGGAGTAACTGTTTTCAAGATATAAGCAAGAAACTGTTACCTTAATTAAGCGCTTGCATATAAGCAAATTTAGTAATATTATTATTATTATTATTAATGTTATTGTTATTAATATGACGACTAAAAACGACTCTCAAGACTTTGGTGACTTTTATGTCTTCTCCTTTTTCCTCTACTAAAGTGTTAGTCTTAATTAATTTAGTTTAATTTCGGATTTTCAAACATTTTATTTTAAAGCAAATTTTTGTTAAAGATTATTTATATCCAACTATATAACTCGCTTATGGTTGGTCCTACAAGAAAAATGCAAATAACTATTTGTAGGAAATTTTATCAGCTTTAATTTTGAAAGAAAGATAAAAATTGATAGGAGTAACTGTTTTCGAGATATAAGCAAAAAACCAATAAGAAAACTGTAACTGTTACTGAACAAAAATATAATTCAGTTTTCAATGTTTGAGACAAAGACGAAAATGCAGCATTTAAAATCGACTCTAAAGACTTCAGTGACTTTTATGTCACCTCCTTTTTCTTCTAATAAAGTATTGGACCCATTAAATTAAGTGTATTTTAAATCACAAGACATTTTCTGTTAGAGCACTTTTTTTTTAAATATTAATTATTTACAAACTTATATCTCGCTTATGGTTAGTCCTACATGAAAAATGCAAATAACTATTTTGTAGGAAATTTTATCAGCTTTAATTTTAGTGAAAAGATAAGAATTGATAGGAGTAACTGTTTTCGAGATATAAGCAAGAAACCAAAAAACTGTTACCTTAATTAAGTGCTTATATATAAGCAAATTTAGTACTAAAAACAACTTTGAAAACTTTGGTGACTTTTATGTCACCTCTTTTTTCTTCTAATAAAGTATTGGACCCATTAAATTAAGTGTATTTTAAATCACAAGACATTTTCTGTTTAAGCACTTTTTCTTTAAATATTAATTATTTTCAAACTTATATCTCGCTTATGGTTAGTTCTACATAAAAAATGCAAATAACTGTTTTGTAGGAAATTTTATCAGCTTTAATTTTAGTAAAAAGATAAAAATTGATAGGAGTAACTGTTTTCGAGATATAAGCAAGAAACTGTTACCTTAATTAAGCGCTTGCATATTAGCAAATTTAGTACTATTAGTATTATTATTATTAATGTTATTGTTATTAATATGACGACTAAAGACGACTCTGAAATCTTGAGTGACTTTTATGTTTTTTTCTTTTTCCTCTACTAAAGTGTTAGACACAATTAATTTAGTTTAATTTCAGTATTTCAAACATTTTATTTTAAAGCAAATTTTTGTTAAATATTATTTATATCCATCTCTATAACTCGCTTATGCTTGGTCCTACAAGAAAAATGCAAATAACTATTTTGTAGGAAATTTTATCAGCTTTAATTTTAGTAAAAAGATAAAAATTGATAGGAGTAACTGTTTTCGAGATATAAGCAAGAAACCAAAAAACTGTTACCTTAATTAAGCGCTTGCATATAAGCAAAATTTAATACTAAAAACAAGTCTGAAGACTTTGGTGACTTTATGTCTTCTTTTTCCTCTACTAAAGTGTTAGACCCAATTAATTTAGTTTAATATCGGTTTTTCAAACATTTTATTTTAAAGCAAATTTTTGTTAAAGATTATTTATATCCAACTCTATAACTCGCTTATGGTTGGTCCTACAAAAAAATGCAAATAACTATTTTGTAGGAAATTTTATCAGCTTTAATTTTGAGAAAAAGATAAAAATTGATAGGGGTAACTGTTTTCGAGATATAAGCAAGAAACCAAAAAACTGTTACCTTAATTAAGCGTTTGCATATAAGCAAATTTAGTACTATTAGTATTATTATTATTAATGTTATTGTTATTAAAGTGACGACTAAAGACGACTCTGAAACATTTAGTGACTTTTATGTCTTCTCCTTTTTCCTCTACTAAAGTGTTAGACACAATTAATTTAGTTTAATTCCGGTTTTTCAAGCATTTTATTTTAAAGCAAATTTTTGTTAAATATTATTTATATGCAACTCTATAACTCGTTTATGCTTGGTCCTACAAGAAAAATGTAAATAACTATTTTGTTGGAAATTTTATCAGCTTTAGTTTTGAAAGCAAGATAAAATTTGATAGGATTTTAATTATTAATTATTTTCAAACTTATATCTCGCTTATGGTTAGTTCTACATGAAAAATGCAAATAACTATTTTGTAGGAAATTTTATGACCTTTAGTTTTGGTGAAAAAGTAAAAATTGATAGGAGTAACTGTTTTCGAGATATAAGCAAAAAACAAAAAAACTGTTACCTTAATTAAGCGCTTGCATATAAGCAAATTTAGTACTACTAGTATTGTTATTATAAATGTTATTGTTATTAATATGACGACTAAAGACAACTCTAAGACTTTAGTGACTTTTATGTCTTCTCCTTTTTCCTCTACTAAAGTGTTAGACACAATTAATTTAGTTTAATTTCAGTTTTTCAAACATTTTATTTTAAAGCAAATTTTTGTTAAATATTAAAAACTATAAAATGGCTTAGATTGCCTAAAAACACAGATCACACATGATCTTTTGCATAGAAATGAGAAAACGCTCATGTAACACACAAAATAAGCTCCATTTTTCCTTATTAAAAGTATTATTATTATTATTACTTTTTTGTTACTATTACTATTATTATAATTATTATTATTGTTATTATTATTATTATTATTATTATTATTATTAAAAACTTATATTAAACAGACAGAAAACGTCGTATTCTAGCACAACTTAAAACACAGATCACACATGATCTTTTGCATAGAAATGAGAAAACGCTCATATAACACAAAATAAGCTTCATTTTTGCTTAGAAAACTAAGCTTACTTTTATTACTACTATTATTATTATTTTTATTATTATTATTACAATTATTATTATTATTATTATTATTATTATTATTATTATTATTATTAATAATAATATTATTAATATTATTATTATTAAAAACCGATTATAACTTTTGTATAGTAAATGTTTTTATACCAGTTTAAAAATGAGTTATTAATTTTAAACAATTTCTTGCCTAAAAACACAGATCACAGATGATCTCTTGCATAGAAATGAGAAAACGCTCAGATAACACAAAATAAGCATCATTTTTGCTTAGAAAAACTAAGCTTTAATTTAGAAAGAAATTCATTATTATAAGTATTATTATCATTATTATTATTATTATTATTATTTCTTTTATTACTATTATTATTATTATTAACTTTTGTATAGTAAATGTTTTTATACCAGTTTTAAAATGAGTTAATCATTTTATTCAATTTCTTGCCTAAAAACACAGATCACAGATGATCTCTTGCATAGAAATGAGAAAACGCTCATATAACACACAAAATAAGCTTCATATTTGCTTACAAACTAAGTTTACTATTATTACTATTATTATTATTTTTATTATTATTATTATTATTATTATTATTATTATTATTATTATTATTATTATTATTATTATTATTATTATATTTATTATTATTACTATTATTATTATTATTATTATTATTATTATTAAAACTTATATTAAACACACAGAAAACGTCGTATTCTGACACAAAAAAACGAATTACGTTATAGACTTGACGAGAACGGCGTATCTCGGACTCTTATAGGACACTTATAGGGTCAAAAAGTATCAGTTTGGATTAAAACAAATTATTTTTGTTGACTCTCAGTCTGAATTGTTCATCAGTTCAAACAAAAGCGGCTTATTTCAGACGATCTTTTAATATGTGGTAGTTCCTTAGTTTCGAATCATAAATTCGTTTGAAATAAACAGTGCTGGTCAAAACTATAACGCAAATTATTTCTTTGAGACGAAATTTAAAGTTTTCATTAAGTTTTATACAAGTTTACTCTATTCTAAGTAAAGGAGTAATCAGGATAAATTGCTTTTATATAGAGTACTATATAATTTGCAGTTTTCAGCCAGAATAAGACGTTTTTAATCTTTTTAATGTAAGTTTTCGTGTTCAAAAGAAAGAATCGTTTAAAATAAGCAATTTGTGTCCAGACTGAAACGTAATTTGATTTTCTGGACCTGAATAAGAGGTTTTCAGTTTTATTGATGTAAGGTTTCTTGTTTGTAACAATGAATAAACGAAAATCATTGGTTTTAATCCAAACTGCGACATAAATCGTTTTTTAAAGGCGAAATCAGACGTTTTGACTCTGTTCAGTGAAAGTATACTGCAATATAAAATGTCTTTATAGGACAAAACATGATGTTTGGCATTTGTTTAATAAAAATTTACTCGTTTGGAAGCATAGAATCATTCCAAAAAAGCTATTCTCGTCGAAACTATAATGTAATAAGTATTTTATGCTAGAATACAGCGTTTTTGTTAGATTTATTAACAATTTTGTCTATTTTAAGCAATGAAACGAATAGGATTAGCTGCCTTTATCCAAAGTGATACATAAATTGCTCTTTTATGCCAGATTAATACGTTTTTAGTCTGTTCGATGTAAGTTTTCTTGTTCAAAGCAAAAGATCGTCTAAAATAAGCCCGTTTTTGTTTGAACTGATAAACGATTCAGACTGAGACCCAACAAAAATATTTTGTTTTAATCCAAACTGATACTTTTTGACGCTATAAGAGGCCTATAAGAGTCCGAGATACGCCGTTCTCGTCAAGTCTATAGCGTAATCCGTTTTTTTGTGTCAGAATACGACGTTTTCTGTCTGTTTAATATAAGTTTTTAATAATAATAATAATAACAATAGTAATAATAATAATAATAATAAAAATAATAATAATAATAATAGTAATAATAATAATATTAATAAAAATTATAATAAAAATATTAATAGTAATAAAAGTAAGCTTAGTTTTCTATGCAAAAATGAAGCTTATTTTGTGTGTTATATGAGCGTTTTCTCATTTCTATGCAAGAAATCATCTGTGATCTGTATTTTTAGGCAAGAAATTGTCTAAAATTAATAACTCGTTTTAAAACTGGTATAAAAACATTTACTATACAAAAGTTAAAATAATAATAATAATAGTTATAATAAAAATAATAATAATAGTAATAAAAGTAAGCTTCGTTTTCTAAGCAAAAATGAAGCTTATTTTGTGTGTTATATGAGCGTTTTCTCATTTCTATGCAAGAGATCATCTGTGATCTGTGTTTTTAGGCAAGAAATTGAATAAAATTAATAACTCATTTTAAAACTGGTATAAAAACATTTTCTATACAAAAGGTTATAATAATAATAATAATAATAATAGTAATAAAAAAAAATAATAATAATAATAATAATAATGATAATAATACTTATAATAATGAATTTCTTTCTAAATTAAAGCTTAGTTTTTCTAAGCAAAAATGATGCTTATTTTGTGTTATCTGAGCGTTTTCTCATTTCTATGCAAGAGATCATCTGTGATCTGTGTTTTTAGGCAAGAAATTGTCTAAAATTAAAAACTCATTTTAAAACTGGTATAAAAACATTTACTATACAAAAGTTAATAATAATAATAATAATAATAATAATATTAAAAATAATAATAGTAATAAAAGTAAGCTTAGTTTTCTAAGCAAAAATAAAGCTTATTTTATGTGTTATATGAGCGTTTTCTCATTTCTATGCAAGAGATCATCTGTGATCTGTGTTTTTAGCCAAGAAATTGAATAAAATTAATAACTCATTTTAAAACTGGTATAAAAACATTTACTATACAAAAGTTAATAATAATAATAATAATAATAATAGTAATAAAAGAAATAATAATAATAATAAAAATAATAATAATAATGATAGTAATACTTATAATAATGAATTTCTTTCTAAATTAAAGCTTAGTTTTTCTAAGCAAAAATGATGCTTATTTTGTGTTATCTGAGCGTTTTTTCATTTCTATGCAAGAGATCATCTGTGATCTGTGTTTTTAGGCAAGAAATTATCTAAAATTAATACCTCATTTTAAAACTGGTATAAAAACATTTACTATACAAAAGTTATAATCGGTTTTTAATAATAATAATATTAATAAATAATAATAATAATAATAGTAATAATAATAATAAAAATAATAGTAATATTAATAGTAATAATAATAAAAATAATAATAATAGTAGTAATAAAATTAAGCTTAGTTTTCTAAGCAAAAATGAAGCTTATTTTGTGTTATATGAGCTTTTCTCATTTCTATGCAAAAGATCAGGTGTGATCTGTGTTTTTAGGCAATCTAAGCCATTTTATAGTTTTTAATATTTAACAAAAATTTGCTTTAAAATAAAATGTTTGAAAAACTGAAATTAAACTAAATTAATTGTGTCTAACACTTTAGTAGAAGAAAAAGGAGGAGACATAAAAGTCACTAAAGTCTTAGAGTTGTCTTTAGTCGTCATATTAATAACAATAACATTTATAATAACAATACTAGTAGCACTAAATTTGCTTATATGCAAGCGCTTAATTATGGTAACAGTTTTTTTGTTTTTTGCTTATATCTCGAAAACAGTTACTCCTATCAATTTTTACTTTTTCACCAAAATTAAAGGTGATAAAATTTCCTACAAAATAGTTATTTGCATTTTTTATGTAAAACTAACCATAAGCGAGATATAAGTTTGAAAATAATTAATAATTAAAAAAAAGTGTTTTAACAGAAAATGTCTTGTGATTTAAAATACACTTAATTTATTGAGTCCAATACTTTATTAGAAGAAAAAGGAGCTGACATAAAAGTCACTGAAGTCTTCAGAGTCGTTTTTAAATGCTGCATTTTTGTCTTCGTCTCAAACATTGAAAACTGAATTACATTTTTGTTCAGTAACAGTTACAGTTTTCTTATTGGTTTTTTGCTTATATCTCGAAAACAGTTACTCATATCAAATTTTAACTTTTTTTCAAAATTAAAGCTGATAAAATTTCCAACAAAATAGTTATTTACATTTTTCTTGTAGGACCAAGCATAAACGAGTTATAGAGTTGGATATAAATATTATTTAACAAAAATTTGCTTTAAAATAAAATGCTTAAAAAACCGGAATTAAACTAAATTAATTGTGTCTAACACTTTAGTAGAGGAAAAAGGAGAAGACATAAAAGTCACTAAATGTTTCAGAGTCGTCTTTAGTCGTCATATTAATAACAATAACATTAATAATAATAATACTAATAGTACTAAATTTGCTTATATGCAAACGCTTAATTAAGGTAACAGTTTTTTGGTTTCTTGCTTATATCTCGAAAACAGTTACCCCTATCAATTTTTATCTTTTTTTTAAAATTAAAGCTGATAAAATTTCCTACAAAATAGTTATTTGCATTTTTTTGTAGGACCAACCATAAGCGAGTTATAGAGTTGGATATAAATAATCTTTAACAAAAATTTGCTTTAAAATAAAATGTTTGAAAAACCGAAATTAAACTAAATTAAGACTAACACTTTAGTAGAGGAAAAAGGAGAAGACATAAAAGTCACCAAAGTCTTGAGAGTCGTTTTTAGTCGTCATATTAATAACAATAACATTGATATTAATAATACTAATATTACTAAATTTGCTTATATGCAAGCGCTTAATTAAGGTAACAGTTTTTTGGTTTCTTGCTTATATCTCGAAAACAGTTACTCCTATCAATTTTTATCTTTTTACTAAAATTAAAGCTGA